>NW_026999509.1:0-113161 GCF_037126465.1 Ornithodoros turicata | reverse complement strand
TAACCTAACCTAACCTAACCTAACCTAACCTAACCTAACCTAACCTAACCTAACCTAACCTAACCTAACCTAACCTAACCTAACCTAACCTAACCTAACCTAACCTAACCTAACCTAACCTAACCTAACCTAACCTAACCTAACCTAACCTAACCTAACCTAACCTAACCTAACCTAACCTAACCTAACCTAACCTAACCTAACCTAACCTAACCTAACCTAACCTAACCTAACCTAACCTAACCTAACCTAACCTAACCTAACCTAACCTAACCTAACCTAACCTAACCTAACCTAACCTAACCTAACCTAACCTAACCTAACCTAACCTAACCTAACCTAACCTAACCTAACCTAACCTAACCTAACCTAACCTAACCTAACCTAACCTAACCTAACCTAACCTAACCTAACCTAACCTAACCTAACCTAACCTAACCTAACCTAACCTAACCTAACCTAACCTAACCTAACCTAACCTAACCTAACCTAACCTAACCTAACCTAACCTAACCTAACCTAACCTAACCTAACCTAACCTAACCTAACCTAACCTAACCTAACCTAACCTAACCTAACCTAACCTAACCTAACCTAACCTAACCTAACCTAACCTAACCTAACCTAACCTAACCTAACCTAACCTAACCTAACCTAACCTAACCTAACCTAACCTAACCTAACCTAACCTAACCTAACCTAACCTAACCTAACCTAACCTAACCTAACCTAACCTAACCTAACCTAACCTAACCTAACCTAACCTAACCTAACCTAACCTAACCTAACCTAACCTAACCTAACCTAACCTAACCTAACCTAACCTAACCTAACCTAACCAACCTAACCTAACCTAACCTAACCTAACCTAACCTAACCTAACCTAACCTAACCTAACCTAACCTAACCTAACCTAACCTAACCTAACCTAACCTAACCTAACCAACCTAACCTAACCTAACCTAACCTAACCTAACCTAACCAACCTAACCTAACCTAACCTAACCAGCCTAACCAACCTAACCTAACCTAACCCAACCCAACCCAACCCAACCCAACCCAACCCAACCCAACCTAACCTAACCTAACCTAACCCAACCTAACCTAACCCAACCTAACCTAACCCAACCTAACCTAACCCAACCTAACCTAACCTAACCTAACCCAACCTAACCTAACCCAACCTAACCTAACCCAACCTAACCCAACCCAACCCAACCCAACCTAACCCAACCCAACCCAACAGAGCAGAAATGTTGCGCAGGCATCATTCCTGGTAGCTGTAACTATTCGAGGTCACTTACATGTACAGCAAGTGACGAGTTGCATGGTTTATTAACTCTGGAAGAAGGTAACACCTGTGTTTCTTGCTGCACTTGGTCTGAGACACTCGGTAGGTTCATCGAAAGTCAAATTTGAGAGTGCCACAGAATTCCGCATCTCTGCATCTTTCGCAATAAATGCTTAGTGTAACATAGACGGTCAGTTTTGGATGGTGCGAAATCTTGCTGTCTAGCACAGGATCGCCCTTTGTTTTTGAGAAACACCATTCAGCCACTGCTTGGAACGTACTTTTTTTTGGTCGTGATGAGATCACCTGAGAACATCCAAATCTTCATGTACCTAGGATATTCTCTTTGGGACATACAGAGGATATACAGATTTGGATATCCCCAACAACTAAAATATTTTAAGGAAACAGACTGTACGTCCATGTGACGTCCATGGAACACAGCTACAGTTGTGACATCTGCAACACAGTTTGCATCACATCACGAATATCCATTTGACGTACACAGGAAATCTCGACGTCGTGGACATCTGCAACATATTTTGGACGTCTACAGGATATTCGTGGTTTACTGGGATCATAACTTATCAAGTGAGGTTTCGGTTCTTCAGTTCTGGAAAGCGTTTATTTTATTTTATTTTTTGCTTCTTCTGTTCACTTCTTGAAATGCAGCGTGCATTGTACATTTTGAAAAGTCTTGGAAACAAAAAAGAGAGAATCGAAGCAAGAAAAATTAAATTCTGTCGTGACAGGGGTAGGAAAAAAGACAGAAAGAAAGATGTTTTATTTTTTATTTTTACTTTTGTGGAGCTCCCATCCCCAAGTACACACACGGTCCTCAGGATGTCCCCACAGCGTCACCGTGTCCTCATCCTTCGGTGTCTGTCCCCAGAGCGTACTGAGGACGACAGTCGCGGATTGTCCGTGAAGAGTCATTCAGGTGCGTCCTGTGCCTGTCCCTAGGTGACGCTAGACGGACAGGAATATTACTTTATTTTCAGTTTACCTGCTAAGACTCCCCAAATATTGAGTGGCACATTTGTTTTGTTTTCTGGGCCACACTTAGAGGTAAATGACATTTTCCAGAAAAAAGAAAAAGATTGAAATCACGAAAAAGGGAAACCACTCTCCATGACATGGAGCATTTATCGCGGAAAAGGCAAACGCGCGATTCTGACGCAGTGTTTCGGACTTTCGAATCCCAGTCAGAAAATTCTGTCCTACGGTTGTCCATCGCATATGTACTTTCACGGAGATAGGGATATACGCAGAATAATGAAATTCCTCCAGTGGAGATACTACGGAGATCCACTTGGCCGGGCTTCGAACTTCCTACGAACGCGCACTTTGCGGACATAACCAGGAGATACGGACAGAAACAGGAGCTCTCTGGGATGTAACATGTATCTCGAGCGCGTGTTACTTTGTTATTTTTCAGAAGTCAGTACACACTTTGTAGTAAAATATAAAGCGTGTTTCCGCCATTTTTTTTACATCTGGCACCGTCGCCGCTCGTCTCACTTTCTGTTGCTCAGCTGTTTCGCACCTTCTGTTGTTTCCCATGAGGGAAAATCAGCGCGGCGTTAAAAAATAAATATACAAATAAATAAAAATAAAAAAGAAAAGAAAGAAGAAACAGCAACAAGAGATTGGGCCACTCAGCCGAAATGCTTTAGAAATGAAGTTACATTCATTTCCAAACAGGGAACAGACACTGTAGATTGGTGTTATAACGAGCTTCTACACATTCGAGAGCCCTGTTTGCCTGTGAGTCGAAATGAAGGGTGAGCTGTCTAAGTTTAATTCTATTGCGTGCACAAACAACGGCGAAATGAGAAATTGTTTGGCGTATTAAATCAGCGTAGAGGTAATGTCTCTCTTTCTTACTCATGTAGCTTGAGAAAGTGAGTTGGTTCATGGAAAGCCAAATTTCTGCAGTGCTACATCGTCCCACGTTTCTCTCTCTCTTCAAATAGATGATCCTTACAGCATCCCATCACGGAGCTGATTCGGACAATCTGTGAAACGGCCGCAACAGGACCTCCTGCAGATATACAGCTACGCACATCCTTCCACAAATATCCGAGGAGAGTCCCACGGGGGTCAGTTTTCGGATATGGACATTGGGATCTATTTCGGACGTCCGTAGGAGATTAGGATTAGGAGAGTCGTTCTGTCTGGGATGCCTCAAAGCAACAGCACTAAAAAACATGGACTTCGCTATAAGGGAAAGCTGATACTTCAAGCAATTCCCCGCTTCAATTTTGTTTGTTTTTGGAATCGAATTAAACTCTGACAGCTCACCGTTTGTGTTGAGTGGGAAGTTAGCAAGACTATCGGATTCACAGAAGGTCGGGTTACAATTAATATGTAGTATCTGTTTCCTCTTCGGAAATGACCTTCGGTACCTTCCGAAGCGTATTTCTCGGACTTTGACACTGGGTGTGCCTGCCGAGGTTTTTTTGTTGATCTTTTATATTTCTGCTGTTGCTTGTATGCTCAATGTCCGTTGCGGAAAGACAATCAGCTAGACATCATAGCGGCAGCTTATCGAGACAAATCAATCAGTGAAACAGAATGTACCCAAGCAGCACAATGTACTGAAAGTCGAGTGCAATAGGGGTGGACGGTATGTGTCTTATCAATGTTCTTTAGTTTTACGAGTGTGTTCAAGGCCTTCCACCTACCCGTCTACCCCTATTGCACTCGACTTTCAGTACATTGTGCTGCTTGGGTAGTGGTCTCAGTCAAAAACAGGGTACAATAAAAGAAATCAAGAGTTTGTCCCTGACGTGCTATCACACTATCCTAAAATTGTCGTTAAGCATGGCCCGTGAACATTGTGAGTATTCGTGCCGAGAAGTTTGGGAGTCGCCCCCTGGTGTTCACTGAACGAACCTTGTCGTGGGGATGTCCCCGGGCAGTATTCTCACATTGCATTGCGTATAAAGGCATTGCACGTGTTAGGGGCTGTCCAGCATTGATATTTCCTGGTGAATCATGAAGAAAATGACATATATGTGTTCCACGTAAATTACATTTTTATTCCAATATGAGAGTTTTCACTGTAAGTAACGAAACCGAAACGGGGATCCCCACCAAGAGACGGCACAGTGGCGCCCCTAGTGAGGGTCTCGCCGCCAATACTGTGGGGACGCGGTATAGTGCCAAACTGACACATTGAAGACAATTTGAGGATCAGATTTGACCCTCCTGAAGACATCACCCCGTCCGTGAATGATGTGCTTAGGCTATCCCAAGGATGTGAATGTGTTCTTGGAATCATGCCACTAGATCCTTAGGTCCTAATGGTCCCGTCAAACCGCTAAACCGTTAGTATTATTGGAGATGTCCGAAATTACGATAGGCCTATTGGCCTAATGGTTCCTAGGATTGGCTCTGATGGATTTTTCGATGGGGAAAATTAAGAAAGAGTGTTTTGGTCAAATATAACGTCGTTTCCCTAGGCAGGCGGATTGATGGCATCCCGAAAGCAACTACAGTGAACGTGTGGAGAATACCAAGCACATGATGAAAACGTACAATGTACCGTGCGTGTGTTCCTTGGACTCGCGCTGTCCATTTGCGTGCATTCGTCCAGGATTACGCCGCAAGAACGAAAAGTCTAAAGGCTTTGCTTCGCAAGGACGTTCGCTTCAGCTGGACTACGGAATGCAAAGCTGCTTATCAGTACATTCTTGCAGCAATTTCTTCCAACCCTATCTTGACACTTCCAGATTTTAAGCTACCTTTTGGATGTGTACCGATGCCTCTCACTTCGGAACGGACGCCGTCTTCGACCAGAATGACGTGATGAGACACGCAGCCCAACAAATGACTGTTATCGGGTATTACTCGTACACCTTCAACGGCACAGAGCCAAAGAGCTTCAGTACCACAGAGAAAGAGCTTCTCGCCGTCGTAAAAACCGCTATAAGACTAGGATGCAACCCGAGGCAGGGAATTAAACAACAGACAACAATTTCCTCAGGAACTTGTTCCTTGAACTCAGGACTGAGGAAATTGTTGTCTGTTGTTTATTTCCCTGCCTCGGGTTGCATCCTTGTGATCTTGAACCAGGTCTGCGCCCTCTCTCTGTTGTCGAAAACCGCTATATGTTTTGTACCTTCCTTGATGGAAGGATGTTCAAGTTGCTCCCAGATCACCAACCCGTTACCCATATCATCACAGCTGCCGACCTCAAGGGACACCTTGCAAGATGTTCTTCGGAACTACAACAATTCGACATGGAAATTCGTTCCCAGCGAGGGAAGGTTCTCACAGACGCTGATGCCATGTCTCGCCTTGGTCTTGAGCGTCTCACAGCCGCCTCTTTTGGCGATCCGCTGCTGTGGGAGGTTTACCCAGTCACTAATACTCAAGGACGGCAGATACGAAGTTCCTTCTACGATGATAAGCAGATTTCTACACTTCTACCA
Organism: Ornithodoros turicata; assembly: GCF_037126465.1. Taxonomy (NCBI): domain Eukaryota; kingdom Metazoa; phylum Arthropoda; class Arachnida; order Ixodida; family Argasidae; genus Ornithodoros; species Ornithodoros turicata. Next base: position 107,431 of record NW_026999509.1, on the reverse strand, counting down.
TGACAGCCGCAGGTCTGATGGTCATGACGGTAGCTCGACAACGTGTCGTACCCCAGTAAACCATATAGGTCCCAGTGACATCTGCGAGATATCCCATTTTGGATATAAGGACATCCCTAGGAGCACCCTACAGATCTGCAGGATATCCAGTGGAGATCCAGGAGACCAGAATTTCGGCACTTCTTGTAGATCCCAGGAAGATCCCCACGACGACACCATAAGACTTTTGGGCCGGACGTTACTTATAATTGCTTTTCAAATGCAATAAATTTTATTCTAGTTTCCGCGCGATACTTTTGCTTGATACATTAGAAGTGACGACGACACGGTGATATACCAACCAAACATATGTGAAGTGTGTTTAAAGGTGCACCATAAAATAAGAGCAGTCTCTCTTTTTGATCCCTCCACAGCTTACGCGGATTTGGAGAGAAACCAGAGCATTCTGCTGCCGAAATGGCCGGAGCATATACTGAAATACAAATTGTTGTGCGCGTTTACTATAAAACGTTGGGGCGTAAGTCATTTGGAAGGGTGAGGGGGTGCGTCTTTGCAATTAACTCGTGTATCTGCAGATTCAAGACATAACCAATATCGTTTCTGGTATTAATTGCTGTCTAATATTGTGTTTTCAGTTCAGGCTATTGTCTATAATGTGATTACCAGCTGAGTGGAGGTGCAAAAGTGATCGAATTCGTATGTTGCTTGTCGGGTGTTACGCACAGATAAATATGCGGATATATGTGGATAAATATGTTGCACGGCCAGCAGAACGCGAACGATATGTATATAACGATTTTACCTGTTCCCCCATATCTAGTTAACGTTCACAGAAGTTTCTGCTTACTCTGAGCACAAGAAAAATGTTGCCATCGAAACAACATGTCAATTACTGGTATATCTCCAGGAGACGTCCTGGTGACATCCCACTGACCTTCAATCACTGCCCAAACCTTGGTATATACTGGATCTTGCACGAATACTCCTGGGATCTGCAGGATGCTTAGTTTCAAACATCTAAAGCGCGATATCCTACAGACGTACCTGGGACACCTGATATTTACTAGATAAAACCAAAACGCGATTGTTGTCCTGGGATGTCCCAGAGATATCACATGGATGTCCAGATATTCAGGACGTTCACGACCTTGTAGGGATATCCTAGAGATATTAGTGGTTTACTGGGACAAGATGGTGTCAACGTTTCACATTGCCACAGATGGAACAAGACGTCAAAGACTACGTTCGTTTTGTGACATGTGCCAAAGAAACAAACTGAAGTTTGGGCAAAGGGCTGATCGCATGACATTGCTTCACCATTCCTCATGGCATACACCTCCATTTTGCTGAACTACGGAAAAATCTGAAAGCACCAGGAAAACTGTCATTTCTTCTTGCCATCTACGAAATACTCGCATTCTTAACACACGCCCAAGCGGGGAAGATGCCATGAGTGTAATTGCTATGCTGGAACGTGATATTTTCGCGAATATTAGGCCATCGTCTGCGACGACGGACCTGCGTTTACAAGCAAACGTTTAGCAACATGGGCCCAAGAACGCGACATCAAGCTGGAGTTTAGTTTACAGCTCCCTATCATACTGTGACAAACGGAATGACTAAGCGTGCTATCCGCGATGTCAAACAATTCATCGAGATGTATCACGATTTTCCTGGCGGCTGGAAGCCGTGCTCGGGAGCCTCCACAGTTCATCGTAATCGTTCCCACAACCAAGCTATTTTGTGTGCTCCCTACTTTGCTCTGCATGGACGGTCACATGTTCTCTATGCCGATCGGTACTGGGGATGACACACGTATTCTAGAGAAGAAGCGCAATAACACGGATCAGATAAGGAATTACAGGCTAGCTATGTTTCGACACTTCGACCGTCGTCACATTTCGCATCCTAGACATCAAACTGGGCGATATTATCCTGGTACAGAAGCGCCTACGTGGGACGAAAGCTCCACCACAAGGCCCCTACACCGTCAGCCAAACGGCATCGAAACAGGGCATACTAAAGACTGCTGAATATGTCACTCCAGATAATCACATGCAATACAGTATATGCAAATATCATCCTAGGAGGGATGAACTCAGCAAGCCGGAGCATACGTAAGGTGCCAGCAGGCCAATAAAAAGGTAGAGGAATAGGGGCACGAGCCTGATTCTGATTCTGTTTTTTTTTCTTTCTATTTTTATGAACAGAGTCGACTGCACAGTCTTAGACTTGTGGTAACGCTTTCTTGAACGAGTCCAACCACCTGGGTCCGGTCAGCCTGCTGTGTGTGTGTGGGGGGGGGGGCGATGCCCACCAGGAGAAGGGGCAAATGTTGAATGGAGAGAAGAAAAGCGATGGTGGTACAGGAGAGGGAGCGCTGTGCAGGCCCTCTTGCTCTGGGAATCGGGTAGTAGCCTAGAAACATCGACCAAACGAAACAGACGGGCATACATAAGCAGCCTCATTGTGTACCACGGTATCACGGTTACCGCCAGGCTGGTTGACGAAGTTACCCCCCCCCCCCCCCTCTATGTAGAAGTTGATTAAAGGATGCCCTACATTGATGGTACTGGTATACATCACGCCGATTGCTCCAAAGGCAAGATCAAGAGGATCCTTCTAGCGAAAGTCTTCAATTAGTCTTCAGCAACACCTTCGTAGAATCTAGCCAGTGACGATAAAATTCTCAAAACCAATACGGGAAGTCTTATGGATTGTGTTTTCGTCAAGGGCACAGACAAGCTGGTGGTCGCCAAGTACGTCTGCTAGTTCAGTCTCCACAGGCCTCTACTGTCCATCGTCGGAGAATGCCCAGGATGAACTTATAAATGCTATCGCGTTTCAATGACAATCTGCACAACGATATCTGACGTAATTTTCTTAATTAGGGGCTTTCATGCAAAACTGTGAGAGCACAATGGGATACAGACATCGTTGAAAGCCATTGTATTTAATCCTGAAACAAGCGCTCAGGTTGAAATATCCATTGCCGAATTTTACTATGCAAATGAGCGGAAACCGAAAAGCGGGAATTAAAGCACAGAAAGGACAGCGCTTGTTCCACGTCAGAGAGCCAGGCGCATGGGTGCGATCGAGATGATTGCAGGAGGTGCTGATCTGCGGCCAGATAAATCTCTCCTTATTCGTAGCTTACTGGGCGGGAGCTGGAAGTTTGTGGCTGCCCAAAAGGGAGCCTGCAGCTCCATTTTTTGCGAGTTTCGCCAATATGGCAGTGACTATCACACCTGATACTTTGTGGTGAGCATCTGTGCTACGGTGTCTTGTTGTAAAGGGAAGATTTATTTGACGCAATAAACTCTGCAACGCACACGCGTCTTGTTTACAACTTGTTGTTGTTTAGTAGCGGCTGGATATGCCGCTATCTTTAAAGAATGCACAGAAGGTTTTCATTGCCTTGTCTTGTTAAGTAAGTAAGCAAGTATTATCTGAAAAAGCCTTGTCTTGTTGTTGAGGGCTGGGCCAAGGTCCAAGAATCTTGTAGAAGCTGAATGGACGGTTGTCAAGTTTTTCCATTGTCGTATGGAGTTTTCTTCTATGTTTCTCGAATACTGAGCAATACATTATGACGTGATGCGTATCTTCAGGGACGTTGCAAATTCTGCAGAGTGGGGAGTTTGCTAGCTTCATTCTGTGAAGTGTTTTTCTTGTATATAGTTGTCCCAGTCTTGTCCTGTGAATAGCTGTTTGAGTATTTCTTTCTAGGCTGACAGGGATATTTCAGACTTGGATCTATTGCAGAGAGGTAATATATGGGCTGAAGAGATGCCTTCCAGAGGTTTCTAGTGAATTGTTGAATTGTGTTCTTCAGATGGATTTTGCTGTCTGCCTTTGAGAAGAGTGTGGCACTAAGCTTGGTCTTCTGCAACGCTGCTTTTGCTGCCTTATCGACAGTTTCGTTGCCTGGAATTCCGCACTAGGAGGCGATCCACTGTAGAGTTATACTTCGTGTCCATTTTCTATTACCTATTGGAAGGCGACAAGAACTTTATAAAACAAGAATTGTTGTCACACTCTTTGGTGATGGCCTGTAGGGCCGACTTGGATTCGGTGCATATTAGACAACTTTTCTGTGCGGATGTCTTGATAAAATGGAGTCCCTTCAGTATACCGTGAAGCTTCGCTGTGGTGGAGGATATGTCGTGTGAAAGCCTGTATCCTATGGTTGTGTTTTCAGCAACGAAGGCACTTGCTGATTTCCCTGCAGCAATTGAGCCATCAGTGTAGATCACTGTCTCCATAGGGAAGTTATCTTGCAGGTGGGCGAGGGAGAGTGTTAATACCGAAGCATTTGTTTCCGCCTTTGTAGTTATCCCTGGGATCTGTGTGCAGATTTTCCGTTGCGAGGGCAGCCATGGTGGGTGTTCTTGTCGCAGAGTGTGGACTCCCTTCTTGGGAAGTGTTGTGTTTAACTCCAGAAGTGTTTTTGCTGTTTTGCTTTTGTAACGGGTTGGTATTTTTTTAGGTAGCTGATGATCCATATGCTAGGTGAGTAGCAGGATTATGTTCCGTTTTGTCTCTTGATGCCGTAGAGCTTCAACTGGAGTTTCGCGTGCTTCTACCAGGACTCTTGGCGTTCTGGCTGTTCTTGGTAGCCCGAGAGAAATCCTTAGGCTTTTTTCCAGTAAGTTGTTAAGCATAGTTTCTTGTTTAGGAGTTATGCCATGAAGATGCAGGATGCTGAAGGCTAGTGTTTGTTTTATCACAGGCTTATAAACGTTCGGGATGGCTTTCCCGTTTCCTTGTTTCATGCCAGCAATGGTCATGACATTAGAGTAAGTCTTAGTATTCCGTTGTAGTTTGTTTATTTCTGGGGTCCAAGAGAGGTTCTGGTGTAGGACTATTCCCAGAAATCTGTGGCTGCACGTCCTCTCGATCTGTTCACATCTTATTTACAGTCTGAAGTTCTATAGTTTCTTACGGGTAAAGGCAATGTAAACAGTCTTTTCTGGACAGAGGTCCATTGCACGTTCTTCCAGAAAACAAGCGATGGTTTCCAAAGCATATTCGAGTCTTGTCTTGATGTAACCGATGTACCGTCATGAGACTCATATACATAAATCATCTACATAATGGTGACTTTAACACGTTCTGGAAGAAGGTTTATCAACTCGTACACGACGAGGTTGAAAAGAGTGGGGCTAATGACACCTCCTTGTGGTACTCCATGACTTAGTGTAATCGCACTTGTTTTCCCTTCTGTTGTAACCATCTCTGTATTCTGTCAGTGAGGTAGTCAGATATACAGTTCTTTCTTTCTTTCTTTTATTGCTCACAAACAACGAAAAACAACATACAATAATAAACGGGACTGCGAGGGCAAGCCCTGTGGTGCAGTCCAGACAGGAACACAATTCAAGGAAACACACTGGGCGAGGAGCACTGTCATGAGTACAGTTGGAAACAAGGATACATAAAAAAAATGCATTAACACATCCGAGTCGATGGGGAGAGTGAGGGAAGACAAAGACAGGAAAAATGACAATAACATGTTGCGATCTATTGAGATGAGCGGAAGTAGTATTTAATACTGCGCTTAAAAGCGGTGGAGTTGGTAATTGTGCGCAAGTTTCGGGGCAGATTATTCCAGGTCTGGCTGCCAAAACATGCTAATGATAGTGAGCCATAATTAGTTCGAGGCGTGGGAAAATGCAGTGTATTGGTGTCGTGCCTAAGCGGGTAAGGCCGAGCAGGATTTTGTACGGGAATCTGGTGCCTGCTCTGCTAGCAGGTGTATGAAAGAGATCGTACATGATCAGAGACACTTTGTACTTCAAAAGGTCGAAAATGTCAAGGACACCAAGAAGTGGAAAAGCAAACCTTACGGATTCTCGAGGACGTAAATTGAGTATAATACGGAGCGCCCTTTTCTGAGCCACCAGCAAAGGCTGTAAGGCATCGTAGTTCAATGGATTCGGTGATAGATTTGGTCTCTACTGTTGAGGAAGCGAAAGCCCGGAGGCAAATCGTGATGGCTGTCTTCCTGGACGTCAAGCGGGCGTATGACACCGTAAGTCACCCCGGTGTTCTGCATGCGTTACTTCGGTCGCAAGTGCCTGGGAAAGCGCTTGCATGGCTTTCCGACTTCCTGAGCCAAAGGCAAATTTTTGTCAGAACAGGCGAGGGTGACACAGAAAAGACTGCTGTTCCGCATGGTGTCCCGCAAGGAAGTGTCCTAAGCCCGTTACTATTCAATATCGTCATGGTTGATCTCAAAGAATGTCTACCGAGGAGAGTAAATCTCTCCATATATGCGGACGATGTGTGTATCTGGACTGTTGGAAAATCCCGGCCGGCAATTCAACATCGGTTGCAAAGAGCACTGGATGCCATCAACAACTTCTTCTTGAACGCGGGGATGGATATCTCCACCGAAAAATGCGCTGTCCTTCCGTTTACTCGAAGAGAGATGCGGAGGTTCCAACTGCGGATTGGGGATTGCCCCCTCATACAAGTCAAGTTTCACAGGTTCCTGGGTGTTATCCTGGACCGCAACCTGTCGTGGCGTAGGCACATTGACTTCATCATCTCAAAGGCTCAGCGCTGGGGGAATGTGATTCGCCACTTTGCCGGCGTGCGCTGGGGCTGCACTGAGCGGGATCTTCTTGTGCTCCACAAAACTCTGGTTCGCGGCTCCCTGCTATACAGCTTGCCCGTATTGCACGGTATATCAGCCACGTCTGAGCACAAGCTTCGGTGTACACTGGCACGCAGCCTGCGGACGTGCCTTGGTGTCCCGCGCAGCGCTGAGACACGGATGGTGATCGCCGACCGCGGGGGAAATACCCATCGATGTCCTCCGCCGAAGAGAAACCATCCGACACTACCTACGGTTGCTCGCTCACCACCGGCGTCATCCTCTGGTTCAAAAGCTACGTAGGCGGAAGAACAGTAAACCCTCGCTATGTGTTACAGCAACATCTGGAAACATGCCTGACTTCACTGTTGCCCCGACCGCCCCTTCAGTGGCACAATGGACACTGCCGAGCCCATCCCTCTCGGCACACATCCCTGGCCTCCTGGGGCCGAAGAGCCAGATCCCCGTTTCGGTTCTCAAGCAGTCTACTTTGGAAATGATGGATACAAACTACAGAGGCCGCACGGCTGTGTTCACAGATGGTTCGTCTACGTCGGATGGCTCCTCCGCTGCCTTTGTCATAGCGGAGGAGTCACTATCATGTGGGTTCCGCCTGTCACATCGCACTTCGTCGACCCCTGCGGAGCTGTATGCCATCTTGTTATCTCTAAAGTCTGTCTCAAAGTACCCTCCCCGTTCCTGGGTGATATACACCGACTCAAAATCAGCCATGCAATGTGTAGGAACCATGGGCATCCGCGGCTCGTTGGCCCCGGTGGTTGTTAGTATCCTGACGGCGCTCAGGGTTCTCGGCGAACAGGGACACCGGGTGACCCTACAGTGGGTCCCCGGCCACACCGGCATTCAGGGCAACGAAGAGGCAGATTTGGCGGCTGCTGCGGCCCAACGTATCTCCAGAGCCCTGCCCATTATCCTCTCCAACGGGGATAGGCGCTCCTACTTGTCTGCGTTGGTGTCACCCTTGGCCAGCCAGCAATGGCTGCATGACATCACTCAATGGTCGCTCCTACATGCAGTGGACCCGTCATTATCATTTAGGATGCCAGGTGGCTTCCCTCGCAGCTTTACGACACTCCTGCGGCGTCTACGACTCAACGTCGCCTTCACCCCTGCGTTCCGTGCTAAGCTGGGTTACTGTAACACGGCGCTGTGCCTAGCTTGCCGCACCCCAGCTACGATCCCCCATATCATCGAGGACTGTGAGCGGTACACGTGTGAACGCCGGGTACTTCGACGCCAACTTGAACTCCTCGACCATAGACCATTCAGCTTGTCCAAAGTACTTGGCCCATGGAGCACCCCTGAACATCAGTGCCGGGCTCTTCGCTCCCTTTTCGTTTTCATGCAGACCACCGGACTCCTTGAAGAGCTCTAAACAGAACTTCGACCTGTCGTTGCTTCATTCTCACCATAATTCATCCTCTCATATTAACCACTGTGAAATGGGGTAGTGTCCTGTGGCTACCACGGGGAAACATCCCATGTCATCATCACTTCTTCATTTATTGTTGTTGTTGTAAGTTGCTGCAATACGTAAGACCGTATACCTCCAGGCCGTAGGAAAGGTGTGAATGGAACAGCGCGTAATAAACAATGAGCAAAGTGTTGATAGGGACAAAGGACCTGAGCTTAGCTAGAGCATACAGACCTGACGTGATTTTATTTTGAACGTGACTAATGTGCGCCTGCCAGTTTAGGTGTTCGTGGAGTATAAGACCCAAGAACCTAGCCGTCGTTGCACGGGCAATAATAAGACTTCCGAGGGAAAGTTGCATTCCAGAAAAATCAAGAATTCTTTGAACAGGGTGGAATACAACATACGTCGTTTTCTGTGTGTTGGCCAGCAACTTATTCGATGTTAGCCATGTGTAATTTTTGTAGAACAAACGATGCCTTAGGAAATAGGTTGGGCAAGTGAGTATCCTCGACGAAAATATTTGTATCATCTGTGTAAAGAAAACAGGTAGAGGAGAGGAAGTCTGGAAGATCGTTGATGTATACTATAGGAATAAGAAGGGACCCAAAAGAGAACCTTGCGGGACTCCAATGGTCAACGGGCGGGGGCATGATGATGAGCGACAGTTGAAAACAAACTGCTCACGACCCTCCAAGTAATTTTGCAAGAGTGATAATGGAACACCTCTGATACCATATCTTTCCAGTTTAGTGAGTACAGTAGTGAGTAGTGGTAGTTCCAGTTGTATGCAAGGCCTCCGATGTCAGCGCCTAAGAGTGCCTGTCGCACATGATGATGGCTGATCGTGTCAAAGGCTCGTTTGAGATCTAGGAAAACTGTCACTGTTATGTAAGACAGGGCCATGTTGTGTTCAACCTCAGAGACGAGATCCATAGCGGAATCTGTAGAGCAGCGGCCTTTTCTAAAAACTGTGACTTCGTCCGGGAAGACGTTGTGCTACCCCAGCCACCAATGTAGCCTAGAAAGTACAATACGTTTCATCACTTTGCATATACACACTCTACATATACAGCTGGTGAGGCTGATAGGTCGATAGGATTGAATATCTGTGGTTATTTTGTTTGGCTTGAAGATTGGTACGACCTGGGCCATTTTCCATTCCTTAGGCAAGTACCCTTTTTCCCCTTTTTCCCATACGTTATTGTTGATGTTGATTGTTGGTGGGCGGTGAATCGCCCACCCCATCACCATCCAATGTATGTATGTGTGTGTGTGTGTGTCAAGTATAGTTGCTTGGTGGCGGTTGGTCCGAGGTTTTCCAAAGGTTTATAGGTAATTTTGTCATGTCCTGGGGCTGTTTTCTTTCTTGGTGCTTTTGCAAGTGCTCGCTGTAGTACACCCATAGTAAATTTTTAATCCATTTCTGGTGTTCCTTTATGTTTGGACACGAGTACATTTACGTATGCAGTTCGGGCAGATTGTATATACATAGGACTTCAAGAGGCCTCAGACGGTCTTGTGATTGTCGTAAGGAATTCTTCAGCTATCATTTTTTCCGAGATCCCAGTTTGCAGAGCAATGGCAGAAAAAGGGATGTCTTGCTTGGGAAGTGATTTCAAGCTCTTTATCATAAATCCAGATAAATCGCTTTGTGATAGAGTAAGCTTCTACGCCGATGGTCAAGCACGTACTGGGTCGCGCGCTTTTGGTTACGGCTCATTTGCATAGCACAATGCGGCGATAGATATTACGACGTACGCGTTCTATCGCGCTCGATCGCACGCGATATATATTGGCATCAAAGTGAAAGCCACATTTGTTAGCGTGTCTCATTTTCTTGAGATAAAAATCACATGGTGTAGTCACAAATGTTTGCCATGTAAGAAAGAAATGACGGGAACGATGATTGGCCTGTGATCATTTCGGAAGTCCTACATGTTGGAGTTTCGGGTCTTGTATTCTCGAGCGACATTGTCTACGGACTTTGTCTTTTTGTCATTGCTCCCTGTTATTCAGTGGTGAAACGACTAAATAAATAAATAAATTGCGGCGATGTAATCATGATGACAGGAACCAGCCTTTATTCCCCACAGTAAAACGAAGACAAAACTATAGCTTGTAAGTCAATTTTGAGAGAGCTTCTTTTCATTTAATACGTTACAAATCTTGTCATTCGGGATGAAATGATCAATGTCATTTTTTTTCCTTCAAAATTAGTAATATGATCTGTATTGTCGATGGAACTTTGACGCTGTATAAGAAGATATGGATCCTGTTGGTTGAACCAGTGCTGTAGCCAGACGAGGGGTTTTAAACTCCTCCCTCCCCACTGGAAATTGTATTTTTGGTGGTGCATTTGGGAGACGGGAAAAGAGGGTGAAACACTCCTCCGCTATGCAAAGTTCCTGCGGAACCTCTCCCGAAATATTTCTCTGGCTATGTTAGTTGGTTGAACGCTAGCATGAACGAAAGCACGGTATTTCTAAAGCCTTGGAAAGAACAGATTTTCGACATTGGTAAAAATGAAACGACACACACAAAAGAACATTCGCATAGCATTGAAAGGATACTGTTCTGCCGATTATGAGCGCTCCTCAAACAGAGACTCACAAATTTTACGAATGAGAAATAGGGATTGCAACCGCTGAAAGGCACAATTTCACCGCGGAGAAGTCCTTAAATTACTATTAAATAAGTTATTTGCGTATGGAAGCCAGAGGCGTAAATATATGTCACCAACTATAAAGACCTTTAAAAAGGCTACAAAAGGTTTAGATAACGTGGGTTAATATGTTATGACTATGTGGCCGGAGAAGATGAAATTGGACATGTTCTTTCTGTTCGCGACCTTGGTGTTGTAACATCGTAACATTGACGCATCGTTGAAGGTATTGGGATTCATTACACGGTTCACTAAGGGGTTTACTGGTGCTTCTGCATGATCTGCTAAGTCTATATAAAAGTTACGTACGTAGCAAACTTCAGTTTTGTATTGTTGCTTGGAATTGTCTCACAAAATCTGAGTCCAATCGAATAGAGCGTGTACAACGTAGAGTTATTCGTCTTATACAGGGTGTCCCAGAAAACGTGTCATTGAATTGTAATAAAAAAAACTACGCCACCTAGAATCATATAGAGAATCAACAGCATTTGTTCTTATTAGGTTTTTGCCACCTCCTAATGTGAATGTCATGTACTCCAAGTTTAATTATGTAAATATTCGCGAACTGAACTCAGAAATTTGCCAAGTAAAGGTCACTTGTTTACCTCTTCAATATGAACAGCGTGCCGAATTCACTCAAATTCATGATAATTCACAGTGATATTCACGAGCTATCCCATCGGAAAAAATAGCAGAATATCATGCTTTTCGGAGCACCCGACCATATAGCGCTCGATGACTGTTTGAGCGCAATCGCTCTCAGTGCGACGAAACGAGGTTCCGAAGCCAGCCCACATAGTGATAGTAGAAAAAGTAAGTTCCTAAAATTGGGAGAGAGAAAGCATTATCCCAGCGAAAGTCGGACGTGATAAGCCGTGCCTGTTTTATCCCTTTCTGCGATGTCGGGGAGGGCTGGGTTTCCAACCTCCTTTCGTCGGACTGACAAAGATTGCGCTGAAAAATTCATCGTGCGCTATTCTGTGCGACCTCCGTAGAGCATGATATTCGGCTATTTTTTTCGGTGGGATAGCTTCTGAATATCCCTGTCAATTATCATTGATTTGACTAAATTAGACACGCTCTTCACATTGGTGGGGTAAAAAAAATGACCTTTACTAGGCAAATTTCCGACTTAAGCTCGCAAAAATTTACATAATTAAACTTACGTTACGGGACATTCAAATTAGGAGGTGGCAAAAACACAGTAAGAACAAAATGCCATTGACCCCATGGTGGTGTAGTTTTTTATTATAATTCAATGACACGTTTTCTGGGACACCCTGTATATGATAGATATTTTGGGAAGGAAATTTATTTTGATTATGAGGACATTCCTGGGGATGACAACGCTGTCTGAACGTAGGTGGGCATATACGATTCTTATAGAGAGTTATTCTTGTTGTTGTGGATTGTGCAGAATTACTTGCGTCTCTGAATTTCTTCACAGGACAAGGTCGAGAGATTTATTTTATGTGGATTTATCGAATATGAGTTCGCCGGTGTCGTATTTGCAGTGTTACTACAATGCTAGTGTTAACGTTTGCACTTCGTAGCCCTTATGTGTTGCTGCTTAATCACGTTCCTTTTTAATGGTTAACTGGTCTGCTGTACGATGATCACACTTTAGGTTTGACGTGTGTTTTTAATGTTGTTTTTGTTTCCTATACGCTTGATGAAGGTACCACATAATAGGCATTGGCTGTTGGTGGACACTTGAAATAAAATAGCTAGAGAACACGACAAACGAAAAGGCCGTTAATCGTGATTTGAAGAAAGTGTTCATTCAAACGGTTGTAATTGCGTGACAAAGACTCAAGACAAAAGTTGAGTTGAAAATCTCGCGGAAAACATTCCTCGTTTGGAATTACGATTATCATGCAAAAGAAATGACTAGGACAGTAAATCCAAGAGGCGTTTTAGCAACTTGGGTCGTCAGGATAATGTTTAACACTAAGGTGAAAAAAATGCAGCATTAGTGCCCTGGTTGTCCTCGAAGCGGCGCTGTGGTCTCCCTGTATGCTGCCTGTATGCGATCAACCTAGTTTTGCTTCCTTCACCTCGTGCTCTGATTTGCAGGAACCCTTTCCCGCTTGTGTGGGCACTGTACGAACGCATCGTACGTGTCGTGCGTGGTCCCGTGGATTATGTCTTCTGTGTCGTGTTTGTCCTGCTTTGTGGTGTTGCTTTTGCTTGGGACAGTCTTTGCTGGTGAGTGTATCTGACTGCAGCACGTTATATATCCTGTTGCGTTCGAGCTCGTTTTCTTGCCGTCAAAAGCAAGTTTCTGTTCGAGATGCTGACAAGGCCACCTTGGTGGATTCGCCCGACTTTGGTATTTTGGCCTCAATGACGGCCAAGAACGAGGCATTAAAACAAAGAACGCTCGATAAAAACGTTCGGAAGTGCGCTACTTTGTCAGGGAAAATCTTTTATAACATATAACGCTGCCTTCTAAGAAATTTCGCACATCTGAAAGTTAGAAGCTGTAGATCGTCTTGCTTTATGCATAACTAAGTTTAGATCGAAAGGAATGCCTATGCCTAAATGAATCGTGCTATGTTTATACCTAACAAGAATGTTCCAATGAAACTATGTTGTAAAATCGACGCCCCGCACAACGTCTGGAAGACTTACGTATCCAATCCGTTTCATTGAAAAAGAGCGTTGCATCGAAAGTATGTCTATTACGGCAGCAGAAAGTGGCCGTCCCTGCACACATCCGGGTCATGTGACCAGGCGCCGTTAGGCCCTGGAGCAAGGTGATCGTGTATGCTGTTTTTTATTTCAAGTGCCGTTTTTTCTTGGTGAAGCTCCCCGATTAACGGTACAAAATTAGATAGTGATAGAGGCTGCTGTGCTATATTGCCATAAAATACGTTATAATGGGTATCCTCTCACGTGAAATACACACTGAATTCGTGGTAGACGTTATGGGCACCTGTTGTGTCGGGGAACATCACACCAAACTTGCATGCGGTACTCATAATTAACTGAATAAAAGTATTAGGGATACTTGTAGATAAATTTTCATAAGCATACTTTGTATCCGACACTTTTTTAGCAACTTGTATTCCCTTTTCGGGTATTTATTAAGCAATTAAAAAACGACCGGCACTGAGATCGAAAGGAAGGACAATTCGCGTAGTGATACAACATTCTTGATCTGCGATCGAATGCAATGCAATCCACAAGTCATTCAAAGAGAGGACCAATACTAGCATGAGGTGTGTGCCAAGCCACTATTAGTAATGATCTGAACTGGGGCTGGTGAATTGGGTGGCACTTGAATTCCATGGGTGCTTAAAGGTCATTTGAGGAATATCAGTCTGTGTTGTGTTGAGTTTGAGTTGGATGATATAGTCTGCGTTGTATGTTATTGTTTACTTTCGTGTGTTTATTTCACCAGGCGATCTAGACAAAGTAGTTTCATATTCGTTCCCATAAGATGTGTGTATAGAACCTCTAGAAATTGTTCAATTATTCATACAAGACTGAGAAAAACATTATTCTACACGGCAGGTGAAGTTAGAAGACGTGTTTTATGATCTGGCTAACTTTTAACGAAAACAGAAGAAAGTAACTACACAATGACTGAACTGCACACAAGCAAGACAAGGACCATAGCAAGGACACGGGCAAGCGCTGCGTCTTTCAAGTGCCGTTCTGTGGTACTTTGCTCGCGCTGTTCAGACACGATACCGCACCAACTATGCCAATATACCATCTAGTATAATTTTGGGTATAAGTAACATATGTATAAGTAACGTTACCGAAGGGTATTGTATCATCGTTTTTTTTTTTTCGTCTGTATGCATCTATAATTTTAACATAGATACTTCTGAAACCGCGTGTCTGTACATGTAAAGCAGGAGCATTCTAAAAGTAAATTTATCAACCCAGTAGCTAAAAACCAAACTGTCTAGAGCATTCATCGACGACCACGAGAAAATTATAATGGAAAGAATTCGAGTGGCCCATTTGCACCTGTGTCGAGAGAGTTATTTTTAGAGTTCAACTGTTGGTGGAATGACCTAATTGAAAGTAAGATTTCTGCATTTCCTGGAACTGATTCGTAACCGAATCATCAGTATTTTGTAACACACTCATAGCAGAACAGCAAAAAAAAAAAAATCGCATTGATTTCATTTGGGACTGCTGCGTATATGCTACAAAAGCCGCAATCATGTGCTACGATTTCTCACCTACTCCAGCTCATCACCATCCCATTTATGTGTGTGTGTCAGTGTTTCTCACCTACTGGAAGAAATATTCTGCTTCCGCTTAAACCTCGGATCCAGTCAGCGGAATTTCTTCTCGGTATTGATGAAGCTTTTCGTAATAAGTAGAGCCCCGATAAATATGCACTAACAACTCCTGAAATATACATGCAAGTATGTAGAAAGGTGCGGTAGAACCGCTCATAATATGCATTGTTTTTAATTGTTTGGGGTGTGAAAGCAATGTATAGACCCCATATTTTACGAAAAAAATTTGAGTATTTCATTCAGGAAAACAGAGCAAAGTGTATTACAAGCGATAAAAATTAACAAAATGTGACATGATGCTATGAAAATGTGAAATATAACTTATATGTTAAATATGACTGATCTTTTGTCCGTTTTGACAAAATGTCACTATATGCACCACCTTCTGAATTTATATGAACCATAGAACTTCTCTAATCGGCTCCAAACAAAAGACCAAGAACAGCTTTATTTGAATGATGATGAGTGGGGAGTTTCATCGCCAGGGGCGATGCTCTACCGCGTTGCTGGCGATCGGTGAAATGGAATAATGGTGGGTCAGCTCACAGTACCGAAGTCCTACTGCATGTAAAAATTTTAAATGTACCTTCACGGCACGGTTGATGGAGTAGGTTTGGCCATGTTCCAAGCAATTCTGACATAGTGAGAGGGCGACAGCCTAGCTGAACACTGAAAGTGTAGGTCTAAAGGGGGGGGGGGATGTTTATTTAAAAAAAAAGCCAGGAAAGGGTAGTCAGGCATAGGCCGACTTGCTATTCCTTCCATAAAAAGAAAATGAAAAGAAAAGAAACACACACACACACAGACAGACATACAAAAAGGCCCTATAGACTGGTCGAGAGGCCGGTGGCACGGAGAAAGCTCAGGAGTGTCCAGTCGTAACTGCCCCCTGGTTGTGCAGGACCGGGCCGAGCAGGGTGGCCAAAGTGACGTTAGGGTAACCAGGTTGTCGCAAGTGGCGTTGAAGGATGAGTCTTTGTGAGAGATACAGGTTGCAGGATAGGAGGCAGTGCTCAATGTCGGCTTCCATACAACAAGTTGCGCAATTGGGGGAGTTCGTCTAGCGCATTTTATATAGGAGTGAGGGTGTCCGTGCAACATTCATTCGAAGAGGGTGGAGGAGTGATTCTTCAGCTCTATTGCAACGGCAGGCAATAGTAAAGTCCCGCAGGGTGTCAATGAGACGTACGAAATGATGATATGATGTAGAGTCCGCTCGGGACTGCCGGGTACGGACACAGGGCCACCGGCGAATGTGCAGGGAGCAGGCAGAGATCGTTAGTGGCAGAGGGGTGGCAGGAAGAGCTCTGGTAGATGTTGCGTGTCTTGCTATTATGTCTGCGCGGGTGTTACGAAGAAGGCCTACGTGACCAGGGATCCACTGAAGCGTCACAGAATGACCAGTAGCCGCTAGTTCTAAAGGGTTGGTAGTGCAGGCAGTGAAGACGGTTGTGCTCGAGACCAAAAGCGTTTTTCCGCGGAGCGCACTCTCCGAGTGTCTTCGTCAGCTGGACTCTCGCCCCTTCTCCCTACCGAAATTGCTTGGTCCCTGGCCCAATCCGGCCAAGCAACGCTCTGCGCTCAAAGCTCTTTTGACATTTCTGGACACCATCGGACTTCGATCGTTATTGTGAATGGGCTCGTTATTTTATTCCCCACATTCCCACCACCAACGGGGTAGAGTATCGCCTCTGGCGATGAACCTCCCCACTGTCCAAAGTCAAAATAAAGTTGTTGTTGTTGCGTTTTTTGATAGTCCACACACGAAACCATATCGAGAAAGAAAAAGAAAAAAAATGCATTTGCATGAAAATCCGCGCTCTAAGTATCTTACAAGTGACTTCATAGACGATATACAAAACCCAGCGCGGAAACCTCCGGAATTCCGCCATGGTTGAGTCACCCTACCCGGCCCGAGCCGCCATACACACGGCTCTCGTGCAGAAGTTCTATAGCGTGTCGTGCCTCTGCTGTTTCACTATGTTATTCAGTTTGTGAGACGAGGGGTTTACAAGAGGATGGAAGCAAGGAAAGAGTGCTTCAAATACCGATGTTCCTTATTGCATGGAAAATATCGGAGCGCGGTCATTTATGTTTTGGGTGAGAGAATTAAGTTGACCTAGTGCAAAGCTGCTCTGGTAACCCATCCCAGGAGATATCCCAGGAGATATTTAGGCAGTTTAGTACAGTCTATTTGAGAACTATTTAGTGCACTGTATATACAGCAGAAACATTTGGTAGAAAATAAAAGCTTAGTTCGATTACGGCAACTATCGATGGTCAATTATCGTAAAACTATAGATAATTTCTCGACAGTATATTCAGATGCACACTTGCGATAGTTTTGCATATACTGCTACGCGTTCGGTTTCAGGCTTCTGGTTCTATGAAACGAGGGAGCACCCCCGCCAACAACCCCGGTTCCAGACAGTACAGGGGCTACTTGTACCTTTTCACAAAGTGGCTTCAAGGGCATGGGCTTATTCCTCTCATCTTACTTCACTTTCTGGCACCAAACCTTGTCCTCATCTCATGTTGACGTTTCCTGCAGCTATATCTCTCTCCAGTTCCTCCAGTATCTACATACATCTTCTTTTCTGGCTGTGTGCTGGTCCTTCAAGTGCTGCTCACCTCTGAAAGCGCTAAAACTTGGACGAGATACAAACACAGACATACATACAGGGTGTTTCAAAAAACGTGTCATTCGGACTTTATAAAAAAACGGGGCGACGGAAAAATACGGGGTAAACGGCACTTGTGTGGCAACTGAATTTGCCATCTTGCAAAAATATTTTCATTTGATTTTAATTAGAAGAAATTGAATTTCTTTAATTGAACTCCAAAATTTCCCAAGTCAACCTAACGTTTTTTTTTTACAGAATTAGAGAGCCCGTAGCGAACTTAGTCAGATCCACCAAGAAATCCGCTCGATATTGCAAATGGAACTGCCCAAAAAAAGTCCCGAAGTTGAGGCTTCAGAGTTGTATTCAACAGCGCACCAAATCAGTCGCAAATATGCGCGGAGGGCAGGACATGTTCCTGCCCCCACGGAGAACTGTTTATCGCCGGACCGGTGTGCAGCACAAGACGCGCCGATAACAAGGCGGGTGACATTCCACCATACGTTGATAAGCGGCAAACAAAAATGATTCCGCCTCTTTCTTCCCGCCCTCTTTTTTTTTTTTCGACCTTCTGTCTCTCATGGGTTTAGGAGCATGTGCTGCTCTCTGCGCATCTTTGCGACTGATTTGGTGCGCCGTTGAATACCCGAAACTTTGAAGCCTCAATTTCGGGACTTTTTTGGGGCAGTTCCATTTGCAAGATCGAGTGGATTACTTGGTGGATCTGACTAAGTTCGCTACGGGCTCTCTGGTTCTGTAAAAAAAACGTTAGGTTGACTTGGAAAATTTTGGAGTTCAATTAAAGAAATTCAATTTCTTTTAATTAAAATATGAAAATATTTGTACAAGGTGGCAAATTCCGTTGCCACACAAGTGCCGTTTACCCCGTATTTTTCCGTCGCCTCGTTTTTTTATAAAGTCCGAATGACACGTTTTTTGAAACACCCTGTATACATAATGCTACATATGTATCGTTTGCATTTTCTCAAACTTCGGATAGTGCAGTGCCTGAAGAACAAGCCAACATACTACAAAACACAGATTCCAATAGACATCTACCGAAGAAACATCACGGTGACTTAGTCATGACGTTGGTAGGCATAACGAAACCGAAACAGCGTGGACGGAGAACAAAGCCGTATTCCTTCACCATGGTCGAGGGTCCCTTCTTTGTATCAATGGTACACACAAATGAGGTCATGTTTTTAGTCGCTTTGGTTTCTTTATTCGCGTTCCTAGTCCACCGCGAAAAGAAAAGAAGGCTCCACCCACAGGTAGGGTTGCCACCTTTCGGAGTGAAAAATAGCGGCTGAGGGAGAGGAGGTGGAATAGAGGGGAAGGAGGAAAGGCTCGTGGGAAAGGGAAAGTGGGTGAGGAACGTTCTAGCTGGCTCGACACAACCACCAACAGCCTTGCACAACCACTGCTCTTGTCTCCACCGAACACAAGACTTAATGAATAACAATGATAATAATAATAATGAATAACTAAGAAAACGACTGGTGACTGCGGAGTTGGGTCAGTGCTCCAGATTTATTCAAGCTGTAGTGAAATGTTGAAGGGAAAACCCCGTAAAAGCCCTTATGAAAGGTCTTGAGCCACAAATACCGGCAAAAGGCTGCCGGTATCACCTTCCTACCGGCAACCGGCAGAGCGCGCAAATAACCGCCCGTGCCGGTATAATACCGGCCTGGTGGCAACCCTACCCACGGGTTCGTTGCATCGTCTCGAAAGTCAACGTCGTAAAGTGGTTTGTTATTACGACTTTTGTTCGCGCTTACTTTGTATTGAGACACCACGTGCGCTCCGAGAGAAACTCGTGCCCATCTGGTGCCTGAAGATGGAAAAGCCCGATAGCCGTCTTTAGAAAGGGTTACCGAAAACATGGGGCTACAGGTGGAATGGAGCAGAAAAAGGCCACACAAGTTATAATATGTAAGGAATTGCATAAAGATCTTACAATATAAAAAGCTATATTTAAACGTGGCATTCTTGTGACTTATTGATTTTTTCCTATAGTAGTTTCAGTCTACCAAGTTGTTGGCACTGTTGTACCATCTGACGTCATTTGTTTGTAAATAGGGAGAGGTCTATTAGTTGTGCCTGCATTTTCCAACTTTTCGAAGCGTTGAAATGCAGGACGAAACGCTGACTTGCCAACATTCTGGCGTTCAACGTTCGTCGGCGCGCCGATGTCGGTGAACGGAATTTTCACATGTTCTTTCGAATATAAGAAAGCTACGGGGGAAAAAAAAAGCATCCGTGCCAGCGCAATGTGATATTTCGTTCAATATTTCTGTGACAAATGTTTCTGCGACCGTTCATCCACATGTTGCAAAAAGAACGTCAGCTCCTATTATAGACCCCGAACATTATGCACAAAAATTGGAGTTAAGGGCTAAATATGTCAGTGTGACGTCTCCCGTGCAGACGAGGTAAATAGGGGGTAAGCCCCTTTCCCCTTGTGTATCACCTGAATCGAAAAAGAAATATGTACACACTAATGCCAACACTGCCAAAAAAAATTCGATATGGCAAGAGTGCCAAATGCAAAACCAACTTCTCCTCTTTCTGAAATTAAATGTTTTCGCAGCGTGTTTGTGGCACCTGGCCCTACTCCTAAGATGGAGAGCAAGGAGAACAGAGGCGGTCACTTGGACACATCGACACTGATGATCATGCGGTTCTTCAGGACGGGAAACGTGTCTGTAGCATTGACACTTAAAATATATTTGTTCATGCTATTGCTGCCACTGAGGATAGTCTAAGTGGGCGCCTGCAAACATTGCAACAGGTATCTTCAATAAACGACTGCTCACGAGTATGGCCGGCTTTGTCCCGAGTCTTTTCCTAATTACTCACCATCCACTCAGATGCAGCGTCTACAGGTCTCTAATGTCACGGATGTATGGACTCTCTGCTACAAGATTTGTGAATTAAAAATTACTTTTATTAGGCGTGGTGAGTGGTTTAAAAGAAACCCTTACAAAAGATGTTGCCTCCATCTGGCAGAAAGTCTACAGAACTTGAGTCAGCCCTCCTTGTCTCGGGGTTGGAGATATTAGGGTTAATTAGTTAGACAAGTCTCCGTTTTGCCGATAGCGATGGTACAGTAGTATGGCATGAGAGAATCAGTGCAGATGGTTTCGGGGGGGGGGGGGGGGGGGGGGTTGGCTATGAAATCTACAAAGCTAGCTCCAAACGGCGATTTTAACTTGTTTGCTGTGGCACCTTTTGTATAGATGAATCTGATAGGTCCTTATCTTCACTACATATAGCAGGCTGCTAGCGAACGATCATCCCCAATGACAACGTTCTCGCTCCTGATTTGTTGATAATGGGAGGCGAGGCCTATTATGTGGAGCCTTCATGTGCTGTATTATGGCTACAAAATAGGCTCCGCCTCCCGTTTTCAACAAATCAGGGACGAGAGCGTTGTCATTCTGGATGGCGGTTGGCTAGGAGCGTGCCATGTGCTGATGTTCATTTTTAAGAGAGGCCGACAACGGCAAGCCCTTTCACCGCCCACCATCACCATCGTTTTTAAGTGTGTAAAGCAAAACGGTATGTGTACCTCCGCGTCGGCGTCTGATTGGGTGCTACAATTCTTCAGATGACGTAACAATGAATAGAGGTATCTGGATGGCGGTGCGTCTACTTGCCCGTATCCCAAAAATAGTGCGTTTTGTATTAACGCTGCACACGTTATGAAGGACTATTGAACAATAGATTGTAAATAGAATTTCGAGGCGTAAAAGAACAATATTACAGCTATTACACCCGTAACTAAATACACACAGATAGGAGTTCTTACCTCCTTCGGTAGTAACAGGAAACTCATCTATGAAACCAATACCACTGTGTTCAGCATCGGCCAATAGCCTACCTGGCTATTTTTTCGTTCCAAAAGTGCTTAGATATTAGCTAAACGAATGTTAAGAATTTTCATTTAAAACGAATTTTAAATATTAAACGATTTTTTTATAGTTATGGCCGTACTGAAAGTTCATGACGGTAATTTACTCATGCACGAATTTTAAATATCAGCGCCGCCTCCGCCGCTGCAGAAGCTCCAGCGGCGTGACGTCATTCAGTAAGCGAAGGAGAGAGAGGGTGGTGCGCAGAGGAGGAAAGGCGCCGTCTAGACGCCCCGTAACTCTATGAAACACCCGCGGGGCCGCGGCATTCCTTTTCTCAGAGGCGTGCCATCATTGGCCGGTTACAGAATGACGTCTTCTCGTTTTTTCATAGAGGGAATTCCAGCATACCCTCAATATCCGTCGTCTGCTCTTGTCATATATTCCGTCGAATAACAGTGAAACTACACCATTATTTCGCGTGGGATTTTCGATACTGTGGTCAGTGGTCCGCAAGGAATTAAATGACACTATATAGTTTCAAAATCGACTGGAACGGATGCGACCGTTCATTTACAGTGATGGTTGTGCGAGCGTTTCTGCTTGGTGATATGCCGGTGGTGATGCCGAAGCAATATTGGGCTCGGGATGTGGCGGGCTACTGGGGACAATAAAATGTTGGTGACAGATTTCATGATTTTGTGCTTCTCACGAGTTCGTAAGTCGTCGTTGTCTTGCAAACGCTCTACGTAATGTCTACTCTCAAATAAGCAAGCATGGGCAAGCCCTTGCCAAGCTGCTGCATGTAGTGTATATGGTTGTTGGAAACTTTACTCTGCATGTCTCTTTCAAGATATTCAAGTGGAAGCATGCGAGGCAGTTTCGTGGTGGTATGCATGCACCTAGAGAGATGCATATTTGAATTACGTGTTTTTGTCATAATTATGGTCATAGTGAAAGTTCATGACGGTAATTTACTCATCAGTAAATGGTTCAACCAAAACGTTGTTTGAGCCTACTAAATAAATGTGGCATAGCAGCAGTACGTCACAGTGTGCAGAAAGCCTACATACATCCGTCACAAATTCCATGACAGCAAAAGAAAGTCCGCAATATGTCTGTGGCATTTCTGTAGACCTGGTACGCAGAAAGGTGCAGACCACACAAAGATGACAGGCAAAGTAGGGTACACATGAAGTACGCTAGAGGTCCGCAGAAAGGTGACATGCAGTTTTTGTAGGGGGCTAATCATCGGCTGCGTAAGCGGCTAAGCCTTCTATTGCAATGGAGATAATCGACCTTCTCTTCCGGAAAGGACCAGTATTCAGACAAGAAAGGCAAGACAAAGGTTTATTAGGGCTTTAGGTTAGTAATATGCTCGAAATGCCGGGGGTGCATGTTCTTTATTGCCAGTAGGCAACGCACAGGCAGTACAACTATGGTGAACCAGTACAACAATGCATTGTGGCTCATGGGTTGTGCTGATTCGTCGACGATGACGAATGAACTCCACGGCATGCGAGGCTAACGCTTCTAAGCATTGCTGCTACGGCCGACACCGGTGAGCCCTTTCACCACCACCACCACCACCACCACCACCCCATTGCTTCTACTATGGTGATGGGTCTGCTGAGATGATTGTGATGACTGATTACGCTGTCGCTCGCACCTGCTCTTCTCACCTGTGCACCTATACGAGAAGGGGATGGGTGGGTTCTTTGGTTACTTCGACTTTACCCACATGTTGTCAATGATGCATAAAGCTTTTACAAAGCAATTCTAATAGTGACCCACCCCCCATTTTTTTGCAACCGCCCCCCGCCCCCCGAGCTTGCGTTTCTGGGTAAACATAGTCATGTAAGCACAGCCAATAGCTGTTATCGACAACCCCTCGCTGTGCCAGAAACGTCGTGAGGAAAGCGTTTGCAAAAGTCGTGGCGATTTTTCCGAAGTTTCGTGGGATCCAACTAGGCCTTGCATCATGTAACGAACAGACAAAGCGGAAGAACCGGAAGAGGCCCGTGAGAATCAGGTGACAAAGACGGGTGAAAGGTCGTAGGAAGAAAGGCATCACGTTTTCTTCTCTGCCCCACTTGGACTGAATGAAGGTTGTCTAGACAACATATTCTCGCTTACTGCTTCGAAATGATTGCATACACTGTTTGAAAACGTGGGGACGTAACAAATAGGGCGCACTTATTTCCTACGACATTATCTCCCGCAAGAGAGATGATCAAGAAAATGGTTCATACATAAGGAAACATTGCTGATGAAATTGTCTGACAATCCAGCCCCCGAATTCTCCGAATTTGCAGCCTATATAGTACCTAAATTATTGCTCTGAAGGACATGTAGTCCAAAATTAATATGTGCTGTCAAAAAGCTCGATCGGTTAATTCCGCAACTCTTGCAGTCCCAGGTTAGTACGTCACAACTCATATTATACATGATAATGACGATGAAAGATGGAAGTCACCGAAAAGGTTAGCCAGCTGTAGGACTCGAACCCACATCTTCTGGATTACCGGTCCGGGGCTCTAGCAATTGAGCTAAGCTAACCAGCCTCGCAGGACATCAGTTCTCTCATATTATACAGTTTACCATTTTTCTGAAGTTGTGGTGTTGTAAAAAGTAATTTAAAATCACACAGAATGTCACCCCCTGTCTTTTCAGTGGCCTTTCTCAGTGTTTCATAAACTGTAGATTGCGACCATAAGGGGGGTCGTGACAGATTCATCGGGTGCCGCGGTAAGGTTCGGGAACTTGACAAACAGGGACAGCAAATGATGTTCTTAGAGTATGCTTTGCCCACTGTTCTGCGTCACAAGAAGGCTCGCCGTACCCCACAAGCGGTTACATCCCATTTCGCCTAATCCGGATTATCGGATTAAAGAGGCGGGAGGAGTGACAGGCGTTAGGCGAAATGGGACTGTCGTGCAATCTCATTAGGCGAAATGGGACTACCGGCAAGTGGGCGTTACTTACAGCCCCCCCCCCCCCGATGGTGACGTCTGCAAGAAATGAATGAGCTCGTCCGACAACAAACTTACGCGTTGTCCTAAACAAGGACACTTTACATTTGCAAATGAAGGTGTGCGCGATACCACTAATAATAAAATTAATAGATTAATATTGACTAAAACTTTTTCGTTGATTCATGAATGGATGGATGAATGTTTAACGTAAAAAATGAATACGTTCCCCTACAGACTTTCCTTTCTTTTTCTTAATAAACATATCCCCCCCCCCCCCTACAGACTGGACACGGAAATGGACTCATGCAAAATGACTAGCACGGTCGCAGGTCTTTCGTGAGACTCAGGGAATCCGACTTGGAATGAAAAAAAAAGAGCAGATTTTTGCTCACTCGAAAAAAGAAAAAGAAAGAAAGCTCCACTCGTGGAAAGAATGGAGGGAACACGATGGCATGGCGAAGGGCAACCCAGGAAGGCGGACGACGAACGATACATGGCACCACAGGATGAACGCGATGGCCCAACGCAGCCAAGTGAATTTGTATAAAATGGTTCAACTTCTTCAGAAGGACTAGCAGATAAATGAGAAACAGCAGGCAAGGCTTACTTCCGGCCACATGCCTACACTCTTAGAAATGAACTTCGCCACATAGCACGCTCCTAGCCAACCACCATCCCGAATGACAACGTTCTCGCCCCTGATTTGTTGAAAACGGGAGGAGGAGCCTATTTTGTGCCGTGCATAATGGACACAAAATAGGCTCCTACTCCCGTTTTCAACAAATCTAGAGCGAGAACGTTATCATTCGTGGTGATGGTTGGCTAGGAGCGTGCTATGTGGTGAAGTTCATTTTTAAGAATGTACACGTAGGAGGAGGGCCTACGGCGTCATTAATCAATGAAAAACTAGATGTTTGAACTACAACTTCAGAATGGCGAACGGTACATCATGTCATCCTTCAATGCAGTGGGACATCTAATGCATATTGAATAGTGCTGCAAATTTTTGAAAAAATTTGAAGTGCTGAAAAGAAAGCTGCCCTTTTCATTTTTAGAAAACGTGCAAATAAAAACGATATTTTCACTCTTGCATGAGTTATATTTTTGAGCGAACACATTAGGGAAGAAATATAACAGGTTGAACTGGTTTAGGTCAGCCCCACGATTAACACGACCTTGAATAGAACTAGCAAAGGGATAAAGTTGTTATGCGTAATTATCTTTCACTTCCCCAAATAGAATAACGAATTTGTCACATTGACTTTTCAGGAAGAACTCGAAAAATGCATCAATTCCAGGCTATGCTTGAATAAAACCAACAAGGTTGTAAAGTTACGTGAAGATGCGAATATGACGTTGGGCAGCACGCCGGGGGCCGCCTTCATTCCTCACGTGACACGGATCAGTAGGCGAAGTGGGACTGTCTGCAACATACATTAGGCCAAATGGGACCCCCTGCAGTTCGAGGTCGATGAACCTGCTAAGGGATGGCGAGATGATCCGCTAAAAAGCATTAGGCGAAATAGGAATAAGCGAAATGGGAAGACACGCCCGCAAGCTCACTTTAGTGAATAGTAACAGTCATTCCTGCCGGCCACGTTGCTTTTTTCTTTTTTCCGGTGATTTTTAGTCCAGCTGACTCGCCGTCATATATTAACTGTTTAAATTTCAGCGTCAATATTGTACGTTACTTTTCATGCACTCAGATCGAAAAGCTGGGAGTTGGGACTAGCGACGCGATATTGTCACGAAGCGAAATGGGTCGGCGAGTCGTCGAATAAACAGCGAACGGCTTATTAGACTACTTGGTAGCAAAACACAAGAGTGATAGCTCTCTGAACACAACTGAGTCCAAAGAATGAATGCTCCAGCTTGGAGCGCACAAGCATTTAAGCGACGCGCCGAAAAGTCTAGAAACAGCACGTGCGTTTGCCAGAGAGCAGGCGATGTGTCTGGAAGCTTCTTGCTTCTTCTTCAGCATGCGCCGGGATGAGATGTACCGTTTCGTGCCTGCCCTGGAAGTTTCGCGATGATGATTCGTGGCAATATCTTATATTTTTGATGGGTAGCAAGTGTGGGATGGTGATTCAAACGCAGTCATTTTTTGTTGTGCCTGCTTCACGCGTTCACATCACGGCACACATATGGCGCTCTCTACAACAACGCGAACCCAAATACTTGATGAATTAACTAATGATGAAAGAAGGAAGTCACTGAAAAGGTTAGCCAGCTGTAGGACTCGAACCCACATCTTCTTTATTGGACCCAGAAGATGTGGGTTCGAGTCCTACACTCTTAGAAATGAACTTCACCGCAAAGCACACTCCTAGCCAACCATGATTTCTAATGACACCGTTATCTGCCCTGATTTGTTTAAAGCGGGAGGAGTACGCCTTTTTTGTGACAATTATGAACAGCATAAGCGTCACAGAAAAGGCGTACGCCTCCTGTTTTCAAAAAATCGGGGCAGATAACGATATCATTTGAGATTGTGGTTGGCTAGGAGCGTGCTATGCGGTGAAGTGCATTTTTAAGAGTGTACAGCTGGCTATTCTTTTCAGTGACTTTCTTATTTCATCATTAATTTCTTAGGCACTTGAGGCTTTGTATGTATTTGTCCTTTCTATGTGTTCCAGCCTCAGAGCATCAACTGCCATCATGAATTAACTAAATTGTAGCGCTATTATTACTTTCTCAGCAGGCTTTGGTGGCGTATATCATATGCCCCGATACAGAGAGCGGGCCGTAATCCATCCATCCATCCATCCATCCCATCGAGCCCGATAGCCAGCCGACATCCTTCTGGATGGATGGATCCTGTGGCATTACCCTATGGAATAGGTGGTAGCTTGCGCCACCTAGCAGAAAATTAACGTATGGTGCACTATAATTAAAGTCTCATTAGAGTCTCAATCTCAATAGTGCTGTCAGCGATTTTCGTAGGTCACCGAGAGAACATTTTCCATGTACAATTTTCCAGAATAAGCTTCGTTAAAAATGGTTGAATTCGAAAGAGTGTACACTCTTAAAAATGAACTTCACCGCATAGCACGCTCCTAACCAACCATCATCTCGAATGATATCGTTATCTGCCCTGATTTGTTGAAATCGAGAGGCGTACGCCTTTTTGTGACACTTATGCTGTTCATAATTGTCACAGAAATGGCGTACGCCTCCCGTTTTCAACAAATCAGGGCAGATAACGATATCATTCGAGATGATGGTTGGTTAGGAGCGTGCTATGCGGTGAAGTTCATTTTTAAGAAGACAACGGCAAGCCCTATCACCACCACCACCTCATTTTTAAGAGTGTATACTCAATAGGAGAATACAGAACGGCTTAGGAATACTGGAAGAATATTGACAGGAGCGCTGACTGCATTCTATTGCAAGAACAGCAGATTCACCTGCAAGACTGCCAACCTGTTCTTTTTTTGTTTTTCTTCCACGATCGGGGTCTCTTTTTTATTCAACACTCTAAAAGCAGAACTTCACCTCATAGCGCGCTCTGCGGCAACCACCACGGCTACGAATGGTAGGCTTATTGCTTGTGATTGGAAGAGAGAGGGGCGTACCCTTTTTTGTGGCAATTTTCATATATCCAAAATTACCACAAAAAAGAGTACGCCCCCCTCCCTCTTCGAATCAGAAGCAATAACCCTATCATTGTTGGCCATGATGGCGCACAGCGAGCCACGCGGTGAATTTCTGTTTTTAGAGTGAGTCTTGAGCCCACACTGGTCGGGCCTCGGTAGCTTATGTAACGTTGTCATGTGTATAGTGGATGAGGCAATTAAACATAAGGTACTGCCATCATTTATTCATTTAAAAAAGTCATTCAATCTCGGTGGCTCAGTTGGTAGCGTGTTTGCCTATTCATACCAATGTTGCCGGTTCGAACACGGTGGAGGATGCCAGGAATTGGTGGTGGGGTCACACGATGCTTTGACACACCGTCTTCAGCGAGGGGCGTTAAGTACGGTGTGCTGAGGTTTCAGCATACGTTAGAACTCTCCAGGTGGGCAAAGTTGGGCGCGAGACCGACAACTATGGCGTAGCTCATCATTCATGATTGATCACAGTTGTCTCGCGACACGAATAATGATATTTAGGGATGGGCCAACCGAATCCGCGAATCCTAGACAGAGATTCGGGAATCCGAATCCCAGTGCCCAAAACGGTAAATCGAATCTTTCGAATCCATCAACCAGGTTTTCTTGTTTCTTCTGAAAATTAGGGCCTCCAGAGTCGGCCGAAAGCCTGATCGGCCGGCGGGTTTTTCTTGTTTGTTTGTTTACGTTGCTCTAGACCGAAAGAGTTCAAGCAGGAACCATTACATTACAAGTTTAAAAGTAACATGGTTTTGCTTTTGATTGTTTCTTTACGGAAAGAATTCAGACTCGAGAGTTTATGTAATTCCTGTAGTCGATGAACAACATGTTAGGTAAATCACATTTTTGAAGAGCTCTATGGGCGTGTTTTCTCCTGAAAGTGGACTATTATTTAATTTGTTTTTCATTAAATAAAGTTATCAAACTCAGCTTCAAAAAACTTTTCAGTAGAAGTGTTTTGTCCGTGGCTTTTTCAACTCTTTTTTTAAGAAGGGATTTGAAAGATTCGAGATTCGTATGATTCGTGGTTTCGCAGAACCTTCGTTGGATTCGGAGTTCGGAAAAGTCTGGATTCATCCGATCTCTAATAATAGTATTATTGAGCCCACAATGGAATATCTCGGTGCAATCAACTGAACAACGTTTTATGAGAAATTTCCACTTTCTAAATACCCGAGCTATTATTTGACTTGGCCCAAGTATTCCAGTGAGTGTGTGCTCGCTAAACTTCCTTTCTATCAGCAACGACGTTACTATTGAGTTGAACGGAGGACGGCCTTCGAGGCGACCAACGGTGCCATCTGCTTTGAGAAAGCATTCTTTCAGAAAACAGTGTTTTGCGTCCCTCCAACAGTTCCCTAGCCGACGCAACTGCAAAGAAAGTGCGTAAGATGAAGTAACATTCGTATAAAAGTGTATTATTGAATCATGAATAATGGCAGGAAAGCAAGCTGCCAAACAAACAAAAAAAAAGTACTGTCTTTTAATTTATACTCCATGTTAGAGGGAAACCGGTCGGATCGCTCAAGAATCTAGTTCACGGGGCGGAATGTTACGCTTTCGAGTCAAATCTCGTTTTACATGCAATCTGGACAACGCTCCACATAGGAAGTCTCTTTTCTTGTGTGCACACTTTTGAAGGTTGACTGGGATTGCGGTTGGAAAAACTTGGAAGTACATAAAAGCACGAGCATCTTTGCAACTTGTTTTTGTGATGAGAGAACGCCGCGTGGTGGGGAAAATAATTTTAGACATTATGAGTCGGCCAGTCATCTCATAATTTTAAGGAATGTCTTGCATGAGAGGGAATGGGTTGAAAAGGAGAGTCATGTCTGATCGTCGTGGACATGTGGACTTTCATTTGCAAGCCAGTGGATGTGCGAAAATTTGTAGTCCTTCAACCACAATGCAAACAACATGGCCATAGACAACATTTTTCGTTTACTGATCTAATAGGATCAGACACTGTCTACTGAATAATTATTGGCTTCATAGCTGCGTCCAAATATCTCATCATCTTGGCCTGACAGTTCTGTTACGGAATCCCAACAGCGTTCGATCGAATCGGTTCGGAGCCTTTGTTTCGCAAATCTGTCAAGCATACGTTATTGTGTTTGTCCGTCTATTTTAATATGTGCGTGATGTTTAATTCGAATGATGTACACTAGTATTGTTTCTTATAAGCTACGACATGTCGTAATCCAGAAATGCATTGTGGGACTATACCGATGTCTACGGGTATTACCCATCCTTTTCATTAAAAACGCGGGTTTTTGCACTCTAATGGGATACTGTGTGACTGTCTCTCTGGATTGCGATGTTGTGAGGCTATTCCCATGTCTACGGGTTTTACGTATGGTTTTCATTAAAAACGCGGGTTTCTGCACTGTAATCTGGGCTGGACTGTCTGGACTGTCAATCTGGATTGCAATATTGTGGGACTGTTACCATGTCTACGGCTATTACTCATCCTTTTCATTCAAAGTGCAGGTTTCTGTACTATAGTGGGATGCTGTGGGACTGTGAATATCGATTACGATATTGTGGCGCTATGCCCATGCCTACGGGCATTGCCCATGGTTTCCATTAAAAATACTGGTTTACGTACCGTAATGGGATACTGTACGACCCCCAAGCTTGCTTACGATGTTGTGGGACTATTCCCATGTGTGCGGTTATTACCCATGCTTTACGTTAAATATACGGGTTTCTGCACCGTAGCGGGATACTGTGGGACTGTCAGTCTTGATTACGATATTGTGTGGCCATTCCCACGACTACGAGTTTTACCCATGGTTTTCATTCAAAACGCGGGTTTCTGCACTGTAATGGAATACTGCGGGGCTGTCTATCTGGTTTAGGATATTGCGGGACTATTTCCATGTGTGCGTGTATTACCAATTTTCATTAAATATGCCGGTTTCTGCACTCTGATAGGATACTGTGATTCACATAGAGTCCCACAGTATCCCATTACAGTGCAGAAATCCTCATTTTGAATGAAAGGCATGGGTAATACCCTTATACACGGAAATAGTCCCACACTGTCGTAATCCAGATTGACAGACCCACAGTATCCTATTACATCGCAGAAACTCGCGTTTTAATTAAAATCACAGGGAATACCCGCAGACTTGGGAATAGCCCCACAATATAGTAATCAAGACTGACAGTCTCACAGTATCTCATTACAGTGGAGAAACCCGCGTTTTTAATGAAAACAACGGGTAAAATGCGTAGACATGGGAATAGTCCTACAATACCGTTATCCAGGTTGACAGTCCCACAGTATCCCATTATGGTGCAGAAACCCGCATTTTGAAAGAAAAGCACGGGTAATACCCGTAGACATGGAAATAGTCCCGCAATATCGTAATACAGATACCTAGTCCCGCAGTATCCCGTTACAGTGCAGAAACCCGCGTTTTTAATGAAAACCATGGGTAAAACCCGTAGACGTGGGAATAGCCCCACATTATCGTCATCAAGACTGTAAGTCCCACAGTATCCCATTACAGTGCAGAACATTCAAAGGAGGGCCCAGCAATGGACCGCAATGTCCACTCCGGTATCACGATGACTTTCCCGTGCAAAACTGTTGACCGTGGAAACAACCGCATGATTATCATCATGTCTATCTTTTTCAGGCGATGACTTCAAATGTCCTGAACAGTTTGGTTACTATCCGGACGAAGGGGACTGCAGCAAGTATTTCGTGTGCGTCTTCGGAGATCCTCTGCACGAGAGCTGCACTGGTGGACTTTACTTCAGCGTCGAGTTGCAGACATGCGACTGGCCAAGGAATGTCCAATGTGCCGGACCAGCAGGTCGGTCTTTTCTTATCACAAATTTGCATGGACTTGCTGACGCTGTCTGATGGACAGTATGCAGTAATTGTGAGTTGTTAGACGTCCATATATGAAATTATACATAATGTGAGAACGACACGAGCCGAGGTAGTCCAACCACTGCCAGCAGCAGAACCCATTCAGACGTAACTAAATCCCGTGTCTTCAGAATCCTATCCAATTTATGCAATTGTACTCCAACAGAATTCTCCTAAAATATTTTTTCACCACGTGAATTATCAGAAAATTCAAATCTAGTGTTTTGGGGGAGTCATGTAATGCCGTGTATACCAACGTGTCTGACAATATTGCTGCCCCTGCTGCCCTATTATTCCGTCTCCTCACCACAGCTGCTGACAGACGTTTCCTGGAGAACAGAGATACTCGCACCGTTGCTATAGGAGCAGAGTTGTAGTCTGCATAGGCAGGCGGTGCCCCCAGTGTAGTGTATACTCGTCACAATGTGTTGTGTGTGAACTCGTGTCCCGTGCATGGGAAAGGACAGATGTCTCGCAGAGTCAGCGCTGTCGAAAAAAAAACAGTTTTTTTTTTCAGTCACTCAGATATAAAAAAAAACTAAAAACTTCAGATGGCGTTTTTCGTGCGCCAGAACATTGTGAGGGGCCCGAGTTTTGGTTTCACATTCAGCCTACAAAGTACTTCGACGAGCAACTGCTCTACGCTCTTGAAACATATAATTCATTTTCCTGTCAAGAAATTCTCGCATTCCCAATATTATTTTTCTCTAAGTGGGACAGCGTGGTTCCAGGAGGGATTGTTCGTGTGAGACCCAGCCTTCTGTACCGATGACCTTCCTTGACATGACTGGTGACTCCTTGCTGACTACAGACATCGTCAGGTGACTTCAGGTTACGGGCGAAAGATGACCATCGTCATTCGTCGCTTCCGCTTTGACCGCAGTGTTCATGGCGCTTTTGTAAAATAGTTCATCCGCTTTCGGACGCCAACCCCCGGAAAAAGTGTAGGTAACAACACGAAGACATCTCTGCCGAAGCGACACGTCGCCGTCTGGGGAGCCATCTCTCGACTGCACTTCGCTTCACCACCATCTTGATTGTTTTGAACATGGGATCCGTATGCTTTGCATCATAACTTTGCACTGCGATGCTCAACCCATTTGAAACATACCAGTTCAGGGGTCTTCTGAGCTTTGTACAGGGTGTATGCTATAAAAGGTCAGTGACATTTTCGCGCGTGACACTATATCTATTTGAGAGACGGACTTGTGCTGCTATACAGTGAATCACTTATGCCAGAGAAACATAGGAAAAAATTGTGGTTACCATTCACTGCGTAATAAAATAAACACGGCCACGGAAACTTTCGTCTTCATGTGTTTCCTATGCGCAATACCGATGGATGGAGGTGAACGTTTGCAGAGTCATATTTATTTTGTTACACAGTGCTAGGTAACCACAATTGTTTCGTAGGTTCCTCTAGCACAAATTGTTCACTTTGAGGCAGAGGAAGTCTTTTCGTGATAGAGGTATAGCATCAAGGAGGTATCACTTCTTGCACGAAAATGTGACTGACCTTTTATAGCATACACCCTGTATGTAAACGACACAATGTTCCACGCATTCAGTAATCGTTGGAGCACGGCACGCTGGCTACGGGTGGACTTTTCTTGGGTAACACCCTGTATATACATGGCAATAAGCAGGTTACAGGCTGTTGTAACAGTCTCTTCATTATTGTAGTTTTTTCCCGAATTAAAAAAATACACACAGAGGAAAGCTGTTTCTTTCTTCTCTCTTATTTATTTATCTATCTTTTCGAGGCACAAATTTTTTCGGAAATTTTACATCCCTCCCAGAGGCGAAGTCGCTTAGTGCTTTTTTTTCTTTTTTTTTTAAAGTCCCCATCCAGAAAATTATGTCTCAATTGTTAGTTATTTTAAGGGAAGTTGCCACCGTTACCCTCTAGAAAATTGGTGTTCGTAAGGTCATTACCAAAACACGA
The DNA here is from genome assembly GCF_037126465.1 of Ornithodoros turicata. NCBI lineage: Eukaryota > Metazoa > Arthropoda > Arachnida > Ixodida > Argasidae > Ornithodoros > Ornithodoros turicata. The sequence goes on along the minus strand of NW_026999509.1, from coordinate 73,573 downwards.
CTCATTTATAGAAGTTTTGCCCCCTAGTTGGGTAGTGGTTTTTTGTTTATGGGCGTCGGTTGCGCTAGTACTTACTGGCTGTCTTGTTTCAGGGTCCAGTGGCAAGCGACCCCCTGCCGTAAACGAAGGTTCCATTGTATCGTCCAACCGTCGCTATGCCGCTTCCAGTCGATCCTCAGGAAGAAATCGTCAGCTATCGGAAGTGCGTAGTCGAGCAAACCCTGTGACAACGACGACGCCACAACCACCTAGTACGACGACGCGCTCGCCTACCACATATGACGACTACCAGTCTCTGCTGGACGACTCCAAGAGGGTCGAGGAGTCGACAGAGAATCCTCCAGGCGTGGAAGACAATAAGGAAGAAGGTGCACCTCCACTGTCCAATAACTATGACCCCCAGCAACCGCAATATGAGGAAGCTGTTCCTCCTGTTGTCGACTCGGAAGGAGGCATTCACGTAGCGGACGGTGGCCGACCAGACAAGATACCACCGCTGAAGGATGGCGGACTGAGTGTCTTTGTCAAGCCTCTGTTCCGCAATAGTGGCAAGTCCAAAGATAAAGAGCCTGACCAAGTATTCAAGCGAGACGAGACTGCCATACTAGCTGCGCCCAACCCAAGGGAAGACGACGTCCTTCCCGTGTACTATGCTGACCACCGAAATAAAGATGTTGTCTTCGTCACATACCCTCGAGAACGCTTCGAGAGCTATGCGGAGAACTTTCACACCCTTCGACCATCCAGCAACAGAGCTCGGGACGCCCGCTTTTATCCTCGCACTCGACAGAACTTGCTCACTCAAATCCCCGCACCTCCCCCCACAACGCAGGCACCCATTCAACTGAAAGTCACAAAGCAACCGCAGTCGTATCCCTCTTATCATGATTATGACAATTATAACCTTCCATCGGAGTATGCATACGCGGACGACGACCAGTACCAGACGACGACTACAACGCAGAGACCTCGTCGGTACAGGACAACTACCACAACTGCCCCCAGGCTCAGCAGGAGACCACTTCCAAAGGGATTCAGAGCGCCAGGGACAAGACCTCCAGCGCCACCGACGCCGGCCTCTCGACCTGCTAGACCAAGGAACCTGTATGCAACACCTGCGCCACTGGAAGCAGCCCAGAGATGTGATAGCCGAAAGTGTCGTCTGCCCGACTGTCATTGTGGGGGATCAGAGGTTCCAGGGGGCCTTCCAAGTAGTGAGGTGCCTCAAGTAGTTCTTCTAACTTTTGACGACGCTGTGAATGACCTCAATTTTGATCATTACACGGAGATCTTCGACACTGGACGAAAGAATCCCAACGGCTGTCCTATCCGGGGAACATTTTACGTCTCTCATGAGTGGACGGACTATGGTCAGGTACAGACGCTCTACTCGAAAGGTCACGAGCTCGCATCTCATACTATTACGTAAGCTATTTCCCATTATTTTCTGCTTTCTAAAAGCAATGCATGTGGCGCGTGTTGACGGAAGTTGCACACAACAAGGTGTCTTACTCAAATGACCAGAGAGAGATGTGGTATTCCATTACGACTGTTGCTAGTTTAACTATCGTCCACGGGACTTTAGTATACCATACGGCGGCTACTTTTGCAACATTTTGTAGCGCGTGTTATGAAATGATAGATTTTCAACCAATCAATTAATTTTTATTTTCATCCATTCGTATAATACATACATTTATCGTCTAACGAAGGAACCAGATGGAAAATCCCGGTTAAAAGTTCCTTCCCGAAAAGTACCTAAATGTCAATGGAGCACTAGTCAGGAGTTAGATAAGGCTACAAGCTACAATACAATAAGACAAAAATTAAACAAAGCAAAAAAAACACAGAAAATTTTGTTTAGATAGAGGGAATTCTTATGCAATATTCTTATCAGGCGTGTTCCAAACTTTTGCAGGAACACCTTAGGAATTTATTGTCATATCTCTTCTGGATTTGTGTAGCCGCGTCATCCGTTACTTCAGACACGTAACTTGCGTGACACACCTCTCTCGTGTGTCGGTTTAAGAAAAACGATAACCCCCAGTAAAACTAAGCACGTTGACTCTGTAGTGAACAGATGGATTCACCGAACTACACATGCAAACTGCATGATTCTGTACAATGTATCACGCCCAAGAAACGCGATGGGTAGTGCTGGACGAGCTGTGGTTCTCGCTTGTGCCTTACGTGCTTCATTTTAACGCGCGCAATTTGTAATGCTGTGTTTAGACATGTTGAGATGACAGAATTTCCAACAATGGCATCAAAACGGCTGATACCAGGTTGTAGTCGAGTGCCTCCTTTGATTCTCGCAGGCACAGCTTCGGCGAAAAATTCTCCAAGAATCAGTGGTTCAAAGAAGTGGCTGGCCAGAGGGAGATCCTCCACTTGTTCGGAGGTGTGAAAGCGGAAGACATTCGCGGGATGCGCGCCCCTTTCCTCCAAATCGGCGGCAACAAGATGTTCGAGATGCTTCACGAGGCCAACTTCACGTACGACTCGTCTATGCCCGTCTTTGAGAACAACCCTCCCTTTTGGCCTTACACCTTAGATTATGCTATCAACCACGAGTGCATGATCACACCGTGCCCGAGCAAGTCTTTCCCCGGCGTTTGGGAGGTTGGTATGGTCATGTGGGTGGACCTTCGCGGTGGACGCTGTTCCATGGGTGATGCTTGCTCCAACCCCGGCGACGAAGATGGTGTCTATAAAATGCTTCTCAAGAACTTCAACCGTCATTATAAAAGCAACCGCGCGCCTTTCAATCTCTTTTATCACTCAGCCTGGTTCAATACGCAACACCACAAGAAAGGATTCTTGAAGTTTCTAGACCATATCTTGTCCAAAGGAGATGTCTGGCTCATCACCAATTGGCAGCTCATACAATGGATGCGGGATCCGACACCTAACCACAGGTAATTTCGTTGCAGACACTTCTTTTGGAAAATCCTGTGCACGATGTCCCCAAAACGAGATTTGCCTCACTCGACATCTTCATATTAGTACTGTCAATACAGGACTAGATTTTCGATACTATATAATAGGCAAAGACCTTCGAAGCAAGAAATATAGTCAGGGATTGGTAGTGATGGAAGTGCCGCGCCACCCTGCGCCGTAGAAAGTGTTTTCTGCTGCATTTGCGCCAAAGTTGCGCCAAAGCGCGGAGCATGCGACTAGTTGGCAGTTCACGGAGATCGCGCGTGTCACGAGAAAGTGAAACCCGCAGTGAACGAGTAACTAAAGTGTACTAGAAAAGGTTAGTGAGGTAGTGAGCTGACTCAGGCGGAATGGTGGACCGCGCAGGTGGCACTTGAAGCAGCTTCACCGGAAGACTTGCTTATGGATCGATGGATGTTGTGGTGTAAAACTGCTGTCGCTGGCTGTTTCTCTTCTTCTTCTTCTTCTTCTTTTTTTTTTGCCCACTATGTGCATTCGCGATTCTGTTGAAGAACATGCACGCGCATTATTTGGAACACGAAGCGTTTGTCACGCATTGTTGATAATGCTTGAAAGAGGCGAGACATCGTCATACGACGCAGTTGCGATTTCAGTTTTCCTTGCCACTTCAAAAGGAGCTGTGCTTCATCCAAAACATCGAAAAACTCCGATTTCGCGAAAATCAATAAACATCGAAAAACATACGCCGAATCCGCCCAAAAATAAACATCGAAAACGTGAAACCCTAGGTATAGGCCAGTTGTTGACGGCATTGTAACTTGCTACATTTGAGGATCGCTAGGCTGGCTCTTCGACAACAAAACACATCGCGTATGTGCACATACGCGATGCACACGCAGTTCAAGCCCGCTTTGCACAGACTCCTTGGAAGCGACCACGCTAAGCCTCGCGGCTCCCCGATCTCGCGCCTCTAAATTGAGTGGAAAACTGCCCCGGATATGAAATTATAGGTGGAAAGCGTTCATTCCACATCGTGAATTAGTAACCATACACGCCCGAAGCCCTCAGAAGGCGGATCGATCGCGAAGCTGAGCCGAAACGATTTTTCTTGCACCAGAACTGTTCTAGGCACTTCCATCACTGGGGATTGGTAACGTTTGCATCGACATAATAGGTAAATAGGTAGGTAGAAATGTAAATAAATGAAATCAAATGAAAAAATGAATGAAATGAACGTCGTCGAGCTGAAACTAAATTGGGGAGCAAAAATGTTTGTTCCTATCTATCGCCGAGGTCGTTAAGTCCACAAAAGAAAGGCATTTCTGTATACATAAACTGCAGTTTCATTGATGAACAAAGGTAAAATTTTTGGTAAAATATGGATTTCTCGTGGGCTCTTTTAAAGTACTCCAGCTGCACCGAACTTAGAGATAGCTCTCAGATTGTCATGTACTATAACGTCGTGTATTGTAACACGTCGTTTTCTGCAGCCTAAGCCGTTTGAATGCTACTTCGTCATTTCTAATGTTTTTGAAATTTGGTTCATCCTGTCTTTCGAACAAGTAGTATGGTGCTGTTATTTGACACCTTGGTCGTCTACATTTGTTGTATTTTCGCGAATGTTCCTCGAGTTTAGAAAGATTAATCACCTAAAAACCAAATATGACAGATCAAAAGAAAAAATGATAACCAAAACAGTGAACAGAAATATGAGAATTGAAGAGCGCACTGAAACACGAGCCTTTCTAGTTAGGAGTGTCTATATTACGGAAGGTAATATTATAGCTAAAGGCAACAGTCGCTCGACATGAACAACATTCACTTTTTATTTTTTTAAGGAACGCTAAAAGAGTTTAGGTATTCTCTCAGACTGTGAGTTATTTCGATATGCTTGCAAATGCCATTCTGTTGACTCTTTCAGAATCAACTCTTTCGAACCTTGGCAATGCCGGTACCAGGACAGGCCTGATCCATGTCATCATCCAACTGTCTGCAACGTTCCCTACCAAGGGGGATTACGATACATGAAAACTTGCCAGCCCTGTCCAGATGTCTACCCGTGGGTTGGAAACACCGGCTTTGGAAGCAAGGGTTCCAGATGATTGCTCTGACATACTCGACACATTAATCATGGAAAGCGCATTGAAAGTCCCCCGACATGCAACCAAAGCCACGTTACATCAGTGTTCCAAATGAAAAACGGAATGACAATTCCACGTATTTCAGTTCGATAATACTCAGGAGTGTTATTTGTTGTTTCCTCGTTGTTGTGTAGTCCTGGCGTCTTGTGCTGACCTGACGTTTCTATATAAAACCTCCCGCAGAAAATATGCCTTTGCCGCGACGGCTATGAAACCGACGCATTTACATGTGGCACTATTTATTTGGTTTTGTTTGACTCGGACTCGGAAAGGAACTGTCGTCGCTGCTGACTGCAATGTCAGTTTCATTCCGACTCTCTGTGTTGTGCGAAAAAGTCTTCCGAAATAAACACTTTGCAGAATCATTTGACTTCACCAAGAATATACTTCAAAATAAACGTAGGTGATTATTGAGATTAAAGTTAGTTTCCATTTGTAGCACTCTTCGACGTGACAATGAAGTAGCAGTACTAGTAGTAGTACGTACTGCAGCGGGGGAAAAAATAAAAAGAGGAAAAAGGACTTGCAGCAGGACGTGGAACACTACGATAAAGGCCGAAACGGATGGAGCGTTTTCCTACGTTTTGAGAGCGCGCTCGGCGTGCGTGTGAACTCGGAAAAACAGTTTTTCAACGCGCGCGGAGAGTCTACGCCGGAAACTGTCGACTACAGATATTCGCGCACGTCTGGACTAGAGCTACGCACAGGGGTGACACAAATCCGCCGTTGTTGTAACTATCGGGCGCTTTTGGCAAAACTGCCGTCTTGTCCTGGTCGCACGTCATAGAAAACGTCATTTTGAGGTCATGTGACTTTGTTTACATGTCGTTTTGCCGCTTACTGACATATTTCCGTCATCATAACCAGAAGAGATGAACGTACTTTGTCAGCGTAAACTATGCGGTGCTTCTTCCGCAACATGGTAGCTCATTTCTCCAAGTTTAAGTACATTGCATCGGCTCAGTGAGTCTTAACGCGGGGTCGTCATAACATCTTTGGAAGTCGTCAACAGTACAAGGCCTTATGTGCAAAACTGCGCGTTTTCCTTCGATGTTATCGGATAAAAATAATTACCGTGATCGAAAAACATCCAAAACGTCGTGCAGAAACAGCAACCGCATTGTTTACAAACGGTGTGGCCGCCGATCAGGGGCGCCGTCATCTCTAAGGTCACGTGTGCCTTGACGTTTCATGTGACTCGAACCCACATCTTCTGGATTGCCGGTCCAGGCACCTTTTATATCCAGGCCGTTTAATATACGGCAGTGGCCAGGCACAGAGCCGTATATTATAAGGGAGTCTGGCCATTAATGGGTCATGACTATACCTGAAGCACCACCCACTTTTTCAGCTTTCCGACCAATGAAATATGGGGCGCTATCAATCAGCCTATTCTCACTATTTGCCCCCTTATTCAACACGGGCAGCGCCATTTTGGGTGGCAAGTGGATTGGATAGGATTGAAATGGATACCTCTCGCAATCTGCAAAAGTAGTGGATTGTTAGCGCAAATTTGATGAGCGCCACCTAGGGAGCGTAAGGCACGTCGGGAATTGTCGTCTGCTTCCGTCGTTGTACCGCTGCCGGCAGAACCACCTGCTGCGTTGTCGGTATGAATTTCAAGCAAATCTACATGAATAGTTGGAATATAAGAGGCAGGAATGTTTATATCCATGAAATCCATCAATTAAATATAAGACTGTACAGCACAGTGCCGTTTTGGTTACGATGTCGCTGTGATCGCCGTGTTCACTAGGCCTAACATCGGCGACAAAACGTATTATTTTCGGTTAGATATCGATGGATGAGCGTACGTTGAAACTGATTTCCAAGAAACGTATATGAAAATGTACATTTGCAGCGTAAAATCAGAGTAGTCCGTGAAAATTGTTTGTCGCGAAATCTCCGCTTCACCACTGTTTGTTTTCGTCGCCATTTTGGGTGGCAGTAAGGTGTCATGGCGACCCCCTTGGTAAAAAGCAACCCAATCAGAGGAGCGAAACTGTGATTGACAGGTCCAGCCTCTTTTTATGACTCCTCCCAATGGCCAGACTCCCTTTTAATATACGGCTCTGCCCAGGCACTGTGTCGTGTATGCCAAAGGGAGTCTGGCCATTAGGAGGAGCCTAAAAAAGAGGCTCGACCTGTCAATCAAATTGAGCGTTTTTCATTAGCTGCTGTTTTCTATGCGGGCCACCATGACACCAAAATTTTCCCGAAAATGGCGGCGTAAATTGGAACGAGGATTTCATGACCAATTTTTTCACAAATTACATCAATTTTATTCCGTAAGTGTACATTTTGTTGCAATTATCTTGCAAATCACCTTTAAATTACGCTCCAGTGTCAACGTTTACCTGAAAATAACATGTTTCGTCGTCCTTGTTAGGCCTAGTAACGACAGCAATCACATGCAAATAGCAATAAAAACGCTACGGATTGCCGAAAATTTGCATTTTATGGCATACTTTTATTCACGTGCACACCTTTGCCCATTCTCGATTCAATCATGTTATGTTTTATAGTTAAAATACGTATAATACCGGCGGTCTGTTCCAACTAGCGGTTCTACCGGCCAATCAGTTCTGCTAGAATGCACTTCTGCTTCTGCTATTTCTGCCCTTCTGCTACTCTGCGACTTTCCGACATGCCCCTCTCCATCCAGATGGCGCCTTTAAAAGTGGACGCAAAATCCATTATGTTGCTTGGTAGTCAGGGAATATCCTATTCAATCCAATCCAGTTTCCCGAAAATGTCGGCACCCAGTGCATACAGATAATTTATAGCTTGGATAGCCTAGGATTAATAGCGAACTGTATTTTGCCTCGTGATTGGCCAGAGAGCTCAAAAAGTGGGTGGAGCTCCAGGTATAGGCAGGTCCCATTAATGGCCAGACTCCCTTTGGCATACGCGGCACTGGCCAAGCACAGAGCCGTATATTAAAAGGAAGTCTGCCCATTGGGAGGAGTCACAAAAAGAGGCTCGACCTGTCAATCACAGCCTCGCTCCTCTGATTGGTTTGCTTTTTATCAAGGGGGTCGCCATGACACCATACTGCCACCGAAAATGGCGTCGAAAACAAACACAGTGAAGCGGGGATTTCGTGAAAAAAAATTTTCAGACTACTCAGACTTTACGCTGCAAATGCACATTCTCAAATACTTTTCTCGGAAATCTGTTTCAACATACGCTCATCCGTCGATATCTAATCGAAAATAATACGTTTTGTCGCCGATGTTAGGCCTAGTGAACACGGCGATCGCGGCGATCACAGCGAAATCATAACCAAAACGGCACTGTGCTGTACAATCTTATATTTAATTGCAGGATTTCATGGATATTAACATTCTTGCCTTTTATATTCCAACTATTCGTGTAGATTTGTTTAAAAATCATTCCGACGACAGAATGTGTCCCAGCACTTGGTTCTGCCGGCAGCGGAGCAACGACGGAAGCAGACGACAGCTCCCGACGTGCCTTACGCTCTCTAGGTGGCGCTCATCAAATTTGCACAAAAAATCCACTAGTTCTGCAGATTGCGAGAGGTATCCATTTCAATCCCATCCAATCCACTTGACACCCAAAATGGCGCTGCCCATGTTGGATAGGGGGACAAATAGTGAGGATAGGTTGATTGATAGCGCCCTATATTTCAAGACTCCATTGGTCAGAAAGCTGAAAAAGTGGGTGGAGCTTCAGGTATAGGCCAGACTCCCTTTTAATATACGGCTCTGGCAGGGCACAGTGCCGTGTATGCCAAAGGGACACTGGCCATTAATGGGACCTGCCTATAGCTGAGGCACCACCCACTTTTTGAAGTATCTAGCCAATCATAGGTCGAAATACAGTTGTCTATTGTTACATCCATCCAGTACTTGTACCTCACCCTTATTTACTGGGCGCTACCATTTTGGAGAAAATTGATGGATTTGGATTGAAATGGATATCACTGGTGACAGACCAAAACGACGGATTTTGAGCCCACTTTTATCAACGCCATCTGCACGGAGAGAGGCATGTTGGGAAGGCTCAGAAATGCAGAAATGGTTGGGGGCAGAAGTGATTGGCCAGGATGGTGGTACAACCGCTTCTTCGTAGCAGACGACAGCCGGTATGTAGTTTTATACCACGTAATGTAAGTACATTGAATCAAAAAGGAGCAAAGATGTATGTATAAATGAAATGCAAGTATATTATGCAAAATCCTACGTATAAAGGTCGTCCTTCTTGCTATTTCCCTTGTACCACGATCTTAACTAGGCCTAACGTTAGCGACGAAACATCTCATTTTCACGTAAATAATGATGGCGGACCGAAAGTTGAAGCTGATTGTGCAGATGCGTACATGAGGATATATACTCACAGTATGAAATTAAAGTAGTCCGTGAAATTTTTTTGTCACGAAATCTCCGCTTCGCCGTTCCAAGCACCATCCTCCATCTTGGAGAAAATTTGGGTCATGGCAGCTCCCATGGAAAACCGTAACCAATGAAATGCGCCTAAGTTTGATTGACAGGTCGAGCCTCTTTTTTAGGCTCCTCCTAATGGCCAGACTCCCTTTGGCATACACGGCACTGGCCAGGCACAGAGCCGTATATTAAACGGGAGTCTGGCCATTGGGAAGAGTCACAAAAAGAGGCTCGACCTGTCAATCACAGTTTCGGTCCTCTGATTGGTTTCCTTTTTATCAAGGGGGTCGCCATGACACCTTACTGCCACCCAAAATGGCGACGAAAACAAACGCAGTGAAGCGGGGATTTCGTGACAAAAAATTTTCACAGACTACTCTGATTTCACGCCGCAAATGTACATCCTCATATACGTTTCTCGGAAATCAGTTTCAACTTACGCTCATCCGCCGATATCTAACTGAAAATAATACGTTTTGTCGCCGGTGTTAGGCCTAGTGAACACGGCGATCATAATGAAATCATAACAAAAACGGCAGAGTGCTGTACAATCTTATATTTAGTAGCTGGATTTCATGGATATAAACATTCTTGCCTCTTATATTCCAACTATTCATGTAGATTTGTTTAAAAATCATACCGACAGCAGAATGTGTCCCAGCAGGTGGTTCTGCCGGCAGCGGTACAACGACGGAAGCAGACGACAATTCCCGACGTGCCTTACGCTCCCTAGGTGGCGCTCATCAAATTTGCACCAACATTCCACTACTTTTGCAGATTGCGAGAGGTATCCATTTCAATCCCATCCAATCCACTTGCCAACCAAAATGGCGCTGCCCATGTTGGATATGGGGACAAATAGTGAGGATAGGTTGATTGATAGCGCCCCATATTTCAAGACTTCATTGGTCGGAAAGCTGAAAAAGTGGGTGGAGCTTCAGGTATAGGCATAACCCATTAATGGCCAGACTCCCTTTTAATATACGGCTCTGGCCAGGCACAGTGCCGTGTATGCCAAAGGGAGTCTGGCCATTAGGAGGAGCCTAAAAAAGGGGGTCGACCTGTCAATCAAATTGAGCGTTTTTCATTGGCTGCTGTTTTCTATGCGGACCGCCATGACACCAAAATTTTCCCGAAAATGGCGGCGTAGCTTGGAACGGCGAAGCGAGGATTTCATGAATTTTTTTTCACAAATTACGTCAATTTTATTCCGTAAGTGTACAATCTGTTGCAATTATCTTGCAAATCCCTTTAAATTACGCTCCAGTGTCGATGTTTACCTGAAAATAATATGTTTCGTCGTCCTTGTTAGGCCTAGTAACGACAGCGACCACAGGCAAATAGCGAGAAAAACGCTACAAATGGCCAAAAATTTTCATTTTATGACATACTTATATTCATAAACACACCTGTGCCCGTTCTTGGTTCAGTCTTGTTATGTTTCATAGTTAAAATACGTATAATACCGGCAGTCTGTTCCAACTAGCGGTTCTGCCGGCCAATTCTGCTAGCGGCGGTTCTGCTAGCAATCACTTCTGCCTTCTGCTACTTCTGCTATTCTGCGTCTTCCCGGCGTGCCCCTCACCATCCAGATGGCGCCGTTAAAAGTGGACGCAAAATCCATTATGTTGCTAGGTCGTCAGGGAATATCCTATTCAATCTAATCCAATCCAGTTTCCCGAAAATGTCGGCACCCAGTTAATACAGGTAATATATAGATTGGATAGCCTGGGGTTAATAGCGAACTGTATTTTGGCTCGTGATTGGCCAGAGAGCTCAAAAAGTGGGTGGAGCTCCAGGAATAGGCATGTTCCATTAATGGCCAGACTCCCTTTGGCATACACGGCTCTGGCCAGGCACAGAGCCGTATATTAAAAGGGAGTCTGGCCATTAATGGGTCATGCCTATACCTGAAGCTCCACCCACTTTTCAGCTTTCCGACCAATGAAGTCTTGAAATATGGGGCGCTATCAATCAACCTATCCTCACTATTTGTCCCCATATCCAACATGGGCAGCGCCATTTTGGGTGGCAAGTGGATTGGATGGGATTGAAATGGATACCTCTCCCAATCTGCAAAAGTAGTGGATTGTTGGTGCAAATTTGATAAACGCCACCTATGGAGCATAAGGCACGTCGGGAATTGTCGTCTGCTTCCGTCGTTGTACCGCTGCCGGCAGAACCACCTGCTGGGACACATTCTGTTGTCGGTATGATTTTTAAACAAATCTACGTGAATAGTTGGAATATAAGAGGCAAGAATGTTTATATCCATGAAATCCAGCTGTTAAATATAAGATTGTACAGCACAGCGCCGTTTTTGTTATGATTTCGTTATGATCGCCGTGTTCACTAGGCCTAACACCGGCGACAAAACGTATTATTTTCAGTTAGATATCGATGGATGAGCATAAGTTGAAACTGATTTCCGAGAAATTTATATTAGGATGTACATTTGCAGCGTAAAATCAGCTTAGTCTCTAAAAATTTTTTGTCACGAAATCCCCGCTTCATTGTGTTTGTTTTCGTCGCCATTTTGGGTGGCAGTATGGTGTCATGGCGACCCCCTTGGTAAAAAGCAAACCAATCAGAGGAGCGAAACTGTGATTGACAGGTCGAGCCTCTTTTTGTGACTCCTCCCAATGGCCAGACTCCCTTTTAATATACGGCTCTGGCCAGGCACAGAGCCGTATATTAAAAGGGAGTCTGGCCATTGGGAGGAGTCACAAAAAGAGGCTCGACCTGTCAATCACAGTTTCGCTCTCTGATTGGTTTGCTTTTTACCAAGGGGGTCGCCATGACACCATACTGCCACCCAAAATGGCAACGAAAACAAACACAGTGAAGCGGGGATTTCGTGACAAAAAATTTTCACAGATTAACCTGATTTTACGCTGCAAATGTACATCCTAATATAAGTTTCTCGGAAATCAGTTTCATCTTATGCTCATCCACTGATATCTAACTGAAAATAATACGTTTTGTCGACGTGTTAGGCCTAGTGAACACGGCGATCACAACGAAATCATAACAAAAACGGCGCTGTGCTGTACAATCTCATTTTTAACAGCTGGATTTCATGGATATAAACATTCTTGCCTCTTATATTCCAACTATTCATGTAGATTTGTTTAAAAATCACACCGACAACAGAATGTGTCCCAGCAGGTGGTTCTGCCGGCAGCGGTACAACGACGGAAGCAGACGACAATTCCCGACGTGCCTTACGCTCCCTAGGTGGCGCTTATCAAATTTGCACCAACAATTCACTACTTTTGCAGATTGCGAGAGGTATCCATTTCAATCCCATCCAATCCACTTGCCACCCAAAATGGCGCTGCCCAGGTTGGATAGGGGGGCAAATAGTGAGGATAGGCTGATTGATAGCGCCCCATATTTCAAGACTTCATTGGTCGGAAAGCTGAAAAAGTGGGTGGAGCTTCAGGTATAGGCATGACCCATTAATGGCCAGACTCCCTTTTAATATACGGCTCTGGCCAGGCACGACAGAGAGCGCCATCTGTGGTGAAGAGACGGAGACTATGGAGCATGTTGTTTTGAAGTGCCGGAAGATCGCGCCACAATCCGTCTCAGAAACTCTGACCCAAGCACTGGGGATTGAAGTAACAAAAAGACGACTAGAAACCTGTTGAACAAGAGATAAACTGATGTTCTGGGTTCAGATAAACTGAGCCCTGGACCGGCAATCCAGAAGATGTGGGTTCGATCCCTACAGCTGGCTAACCTTTTCAGTGACTTTCATCTTTCATCGTAGAAACCTGGTGGCAAGGAAGTGGCCAGGGCAACTTTTGAGAGGATAGGAGCACGACCTACTCTATACTAGTATAGTAGTAGGTCATGGATAGGAGCTCGGACTTATGGGGATTTTAAGGCTAGGACGTGCAGCTGCTGTGCTGTCCACCCGCTACAAAGGAGCAGCCGCCATTATCATCATCATCATTCGCGCATGCATGGTCGGTAGCATGGAGGAAGGAAACACAGGAGCGGCCCTTCCAGCTTTTTCCCATTGGGACGGGCGTGTCGGCCCTCGCATTTCATTCTGGGATGCTCCTGTCTACCATGTGACCGCTCACGTGACCCCAAGAGCATGCGCAGGCGAGCTTCCAAGGCAGACGACGGGAGTCGTGATTGTCTTGCAGCTCAGATACCTGCATTGTGATGAACGCCGCGCGTCCAGTTTTATTTGTGTGTGTTCGGAGGTTTACTCTTGGTTTACCCTGCTACTACAAGACCGGTCACAGTCTGCAGGACAAGCACGGAAGACTAGAAACATCATTCCTGGCAGCGACGTTTGTGTGACGACGTGGCCAACTTTTGTGTTTGTTGCTGAAGTGGTAAAGCATGCCAGTAATCAAACCTGTACAACAATGAAGGAAATCAGATGAATCTGCAGCTGTAGCACAGCGCCAGCTTGCAAACGAACGATTCAAGATGACTCTCACACAGACAGAGGTACAAAACAACCGATCATGCAAGTACGCACTTACGAATGAAACGTTATTCTTGTGACAGAGCTGCTTTCTGTTGAACGACAGCTGCAGCCGTGGTAAGAACATGTTAACATAACGTTGTTTCCACAATAGTGCTCACATTTTAAGAATAAATGACGTTGGAAATGCATAAAAGCACGGTAAGCAGCGCGAGCAACAAAGCGTTGCCAAACCGAAACTTTAGAAAGGATCACGTGGTGGACAGGAAGTAATGGCGGATTTGACAGGAGCGACCGCCAGAGGGGTCCCACGGAAATCTGTTAGAAACGGCCGCTACTGTGTTCCCTTCCTCCATGGTCGGTAGTCTGTACAATGGTATAATCGTCGGTCGTGAACGCAACAATCAAAATGACGACAATCCGCCCGTTCACATGCGAAGATATATTCAATTACAACAATGTGTAAGTGCGGCAGTGTACTTCCTTCTCGAGTATACTTGATGTTGTACTGTTTCAGGAACTTGGATCCGCTGACGGAGACCGTATCCTTTCCACTTGCCTTCGACAAAATGATTGTTGTTAGCTTTTACATTGTCACCAGTATGGGCTGTCGTTCTACCTTCAGTACGTTACTCATTGGCCGGAGTATTTTCAAGTGGCACAAGCGCCCAACGGAGACATCATGGGATACAGTAAGGAAGAGATCTCTCTGAAACACCCGCGGATGAACACACAATTGAGAGCTAAGCGAAAGTGCGCATTGCTGCATTATTCCGCATATGAAATATGTAGATGGAAACAAATTCATTACTCTGAAAAAGCAAAGCCGTAGCGAGGTGATTGCCCAGGGCAGGGCAAACGTGAAGCCCCCCCTCCCCCCCTTCCTCCTCCCCCCCCACCCACTGCTGTCAGAAGCTCTGTAAACAAAGAAAATCAAACTTTTTTTTTTTTTTTCACTGCTGAGATAGTAAATTCAAATTCTCTTCATTCCTGCTGCATACTGTGCAACCAGCCTGCCCGAGCCTGCCGTTCGGCGGCTCCCATCCCCACAGCTCTGCTGAAAAGTCACAAAGTGTTGGCACGTTTTCCTTTTTTTTGTGCAATATTCTTTGCTGATTGCTATGGCACAAGTGCAAAAGCATCTGAAGTAAAATTTAAATATTTGGATTTTTAAATAAACAACATATCAAAATGAGTCACTTAGTGCTCAGCTCTTGGTTGGTGTCTCATGGATGTTTCACCAAAGAGAAAGTTTTTTTGATAATGTCAGCTAGGGGGATTTTCATGAAGCACCTGGTATATGCATATGATGTTACCCTTGCTGTTCAAAAGGGGGTATCACCTAACATGTTAAAAAATTTCGCTGAAAAGTCTCCTTGTCTAAAAATAATTGGATCAATTGGGAATGCTGTAACGAGCAAACACTCTTTTACATGTCTTGATCACTGAAGTAAGGTAACTTTCCTAAGTGATAACACTTAAGGAAACCTGGACCTATAATCAGCAATCGTCAAAAAATCCTGACCATTCAAATAAAACAAGTCAATTCCCACAAGTTTCCAAGGCCTGTCTGAGGTCGGAGTAGATATACGTGGTTCGTTGGGGAAACACTCTTGTTGAAGCACACACTTTGCAGTTCGATGCAATAGTTTGGTTATGTTAGTCCATGCCCGGCCACTAAACTGCATCTCTAGCTCTCGATGTGCATCTTGTAATGCCCTGATGACCCTCGTGTATTAAAGGGAGACTTCGCAAGGATTCGAAAAAAATTAGGTGAGCATCATACCGAACACGGACCACTCCCTCGATACCAAATATAACATTTGCATTAATTTTGTGGAGGTAATTAATTCGTAAATGATGGCAATACCAAACCGAAACCAAAATGCAAAGCGCACAACGGTTCGCCCGGAGGAAGATGCTGTGACATCACCCAGCATTGTCATCTGCTACGAAGCTTGCATTCTTCCATGCCGGATGACGTTAGCAGTGTAGCTTTCAGCGCCCTCTTGCTTCACAGAGGCGAAGCACTCACTTCGTAATAATTCGTTCGAATAAAATCTGTGCACTTTGGGAACGCAATATTTCGTATGTATGTTCCTACCACCTCAAGGGTTACTGCTATGTCACAATCTTTGTGGTGATTTTGTTGCGGAGTCCCACTTTAAGCTCAACGTGTCATTTTGAAGTGCCTCAGGAATAAAAATTGCTATCCTTTCAGTAAAACACCTCACACTATCGACAGTTCACTGCGGTATTTCCAATACTTCATTAAGTGAATTGGGATATTGTTCTTCTGTGGCCATCCCTTTTCCCAATATGCTCTAAGTGCTTCGAACTCACTGTCTGCTTCGTGTTTCTGTTTGATGCGCTGCAAATTCACCGGAAGACACGACAGTACAGATTTAAGAATTTCATGCACGGACCACTCGTCGGTGTTCCCCGTTCCTTCTGGCTTTCCCGTAGGGGATTGTGACAACGTATCCGCTTTTGCTAACAGCTTGCCTGAAACATGAAGTACTTTGTACTGGTACTGCATCAGCTTGATCCAAAATCGGGGTATCCTTGGTGCAGGGCTGGGCATGCATTACAATAGTATTACTGTAATACGTTTTGTATTTGTATTACATATTATAATACAGGTTTTAGAAAAGTCTGTATTACGTATTATAATTAGGGAGTGACTTTTTTGGGTTAAATACCTTTCTCAGATTCGGGAGGTAAAAATCGGGCGCTATCTTTAAATCTGTAATTCGGGGAGAAATCGGGTGATAATTGTGCCTTCGGGTGTTTTGTCTATTAAGTCCTTTCCTAATCTCTCTTTTTCTGTTTTTTTTTTTTGCGGGATCGTGACCTTCCAGCGGTAATCCCCGAAGGCATAGACAGTGTTGACACACATGGGTGTATTGCTGGGAACGTAAGTGACCCATTCTTACATGCGTTACACGTGGTGACCTTTGTTTGTCTTCGCTGGGAACGTCACTTGAGGATTTTATAGTGACTGGAATTTGGGGAGAAATCCTGTTTTACCCGAATTAGTCTGATGTCATTTCAGGGGGAATAACTGGGTGAAATTGGGTTTAACCCGAAAAAGTCACTCCCTAATTATAATATGCAAAAACGCGTATTATTGGTATTATAATACTCCAGTAATACTTCTCCGCCATGGTGGGTTGCTGAAAGCTCCAAGGTTGACTTTATTTTACTAAGTTATTAACTAACTAACTAATACTTCTCGGATTTTGATGTGTTTGTTCACCCTCTATGCGCTAGCAGCATTGTGATAATCCGGTCAGGCGGGTCAGCACACCCCACGTTTTAGGTTATCCGCTTTTTGAACACCTACTCCTCTGTGGATTAGTCAGTGTACCCTCTCTGGTACTAGTCAGTGTTACACACTGTGATAAGCAAAACGAAAGCGCCCTCTGCTCACTACATGCAGACCGTCCGCTATCTTGTAGATAACCATGCTACACGAGGCTCCGAAAAGGCATTGCTCCTTGCTCAGTCATGATTCGGCTGCTCCTTCTATCCCCAATTCTCCAGGGGAACTGGCAAAACTGGTTTACAGCAGCAAAGAGTCAGGACGCTGACCCCCACTTACCAGTGTACCAGAATGTGTGAACCCTGAGGATCATTGGTGACATGGCATCATGTTATTCCTCCTCATTTTACCCAGAGTGGCAAGTTAAGGGTGAACGCATGGAGCTATGTTTATGTGTTTTTTTTCTGAGAAACAAATTGCACATATCAAAACCTTTCGTGCTATCCGGTAAATTGACACATATACCATGAGACGTCTTAATCTGAAATGTTTTTGGACGGCCCTCTGTACTCCTTTGAGTTGCAACCTATTAAATTTTCTTAACTGAGCTTTGAAATTTGCCAAGTCAACCCCACTCTTTTTTTTTTTTTGCCAGAAAGGTCATGGATCTATCTCATCCTATTGCAAAGCACATTCCCTACTATAATGGAAGTAACCAGAAAAAAATTGCAAAACCCGTAGTTTCACGATTTTGTCTGCGACACTCAGATCTCACTATGAAGCAACGCAAGGAGGCCATGAACCTGCCACTTCACTTTTCCTTTTCCATGCTTCTGCTGATAACACCAGCTTGGCTACACTGCAGAGTTATCTGAAACAACACTGATAAGGAAACAGGCAGGGGCAGGTCAATGTTTTCTTCCCCCACACCTTCCATTAATCAGACAGAGAACTGAGCTTTGCGCCTCGAAAAGACAGTTTTCCCGTTTCTTTTTTGTGGCTATTACCATTGTAGTTGTGAATGTATTTTGGAGTAGCATGGGATAAATCTCACATGCACTTTCCATATCTGGCAAAATAAAAAAATATGAGGTTGACTTTGCAAAATTTTGAGTTGAATTAAGAAAACTGAAGTTCTCGTTACTTAAAACTGATAAAAGTGCTGGAAGTCATGGCTAAAGCTCCTCTCCGATAAATAGATAAATAAATAAATTGCCCGCATAATTTTCAGACAAGTAAATTCCTTCTTGAGACTTAGGATCACTGCCATCATCAGTGAAAAATGCAACGTTGGAGAGCCTCTGACGAAGCATCTTTACAATTGCAGGGGCTAACTAATATAGTCCTGCATTATGTGGAATTAGCTGCATGACCCAGTTGAGACAGGCTCTCGGGAAACGTTTGTCCTCCTGCCCCGTCCCGCAGTGTTCGTGTATGCTGGAGCACACAGCCAATAAGGTGCCTGTGCAGTTCTCTAGTAAGAATTCTACCTGGAATCCGCTACTTTTCCTCGTTGTCCAAACATCTACTACAGCAATATATTTACTGTGGCATTTCTAATTCATTCAATTAGCATAAAATCCATTATGAGTTGCAGCTAAACAATTTTACGTTTCCGACCATCGTGATGTCTGTTGGAAATAACAGCAGTTTCGAGCTTCATTAAATGTGTGGCATATTCTCTAAAATATTCCAGTGTTGATGGGTATTATGAGGGGGTCTTAGCTTTATAATAATTTCAAATACACAGCAATGCAAAGTGTCACTCGTTTGCAAGGACTGATTTTGACAGCGATAAAAGGCTTTGTTTGGCAGATGATAAGCATCGTGGGGAAATTTTCAGTCATGGGAAAAGCAGAAGGACTGGATGAGAACTGGCACGGCCATGTGACAGCATTGACAGTGGCACCAGAGTATAGGAAGCTAGGAATCGCTGCAACACTCATGCGTGGACTGGAGCAAACATCAGAAAAGTAAGTCACTTTTGTGCCTTGTCCCTGGTTAAAAGAGGCTTTTACAGGAAGCAGGCATATTTTGTGGACCTCTTTGTGCGTGTCTCCAATAAAGTGGCTGTGGATATGTACAAGCACCTAGGTTACAGTGTCTACAGAAGGGTGCTTGAGTACTACTGTGGAGAAGATACAGATGAGGATGCATTTGGTACGTTCTTTTCTATTTCAATTGGATGGGCCTCCGGCTGCGGGTTGCATTATACCACGCCAGTGAACATCCAATATTGTTGAGTGTGTAAACATGCAAAACTGAGAAAACTGGGGGATTCTGAAAACTCCACCATCTACTTGATTTTTGAGTTGTGTGACCAGAATATTCGTGGACATCTGAAACAACGGCTTTAGCCTGGCAGTGCTGTATGGAACGTCATTACAGTTATCGATACTTTTTTCTGTATTGGAATGTATTTCCGTCACAAATTAACGGTAACGCGATCTCCATATCGTTACCAATACTTTTTTAGTACTCCACTTTTTCCTCACTGACCATATTTCCTACCTTATTCATTGTCACTGGTTCGCCTAGTGCTTGACAAGAACCCTTTGGACATGCCCACGTGCTCCGTAATGGGATTATTCAAACACATGTTCACTTTGGAGGAAATAGCCACGCTGTACTCAACAAGAGAGTTGAGGTCGACGAACAAAGGTCAAGTCCTCACTGCTAAGCTGCCATGTCGCACTGAGTCACACTCACATGCGTACTGTGGTGTTGTAACTTCGGATAGGTTTCCTTGGTCATTGCACTCCACTGTATGTGTGGACCTGACACTAACGTAATTGTCATATCGGTCTCTGTCAGCTACTGGAGAGACCACAGCCTGTTAGGATGGTAGAAGACAACTTCGAGAATCAGCTATTGATAAAAGTCAAGCAAAGTGTCCAAGCTGCATAATAAACTGCTGTCGTTTTACTGCAAAACTACATCCTCCCAATTTGCTATTATACAAATGGGGTGTTCACATAAGCGAGATTTCTATGTTGCATCACTTTCGTATTTTCAACAAAAGTGTCGGGAAAAGTATTGTGTTGCTATTTTTTTAGTAACAGTAGCGGTACTCCATTACTTCTAAAAGTATATCGATACTTTTTACTCAAGTCACGAGTACAACACTGTGCAGTGGTCATTTACCAACAACAGATTTAGCGTACACTGCCGTAGAAAACAACGCTGCCTCCACGCAGCTTTGTTGCTTAGATGCAACATGAACAAGCCGAGTTGTTTTGTATTATACATTCTGTGGAAAGCTCAAATGAACGAGGGATGTACTATTTTTTGCTGCACCCTGAATAAGTTGTTGATGTGTTTCAGACATGCGCAAAGCCTTGCCAAGAGACGTAGAAAGGAAATCTGTGATTCCACTCTTGCATCCAGTACGAACAGAAGATGTTGATTGACAAATTTACAACTATGTACACGAGGAATAAAATGGCGTCATTCTCTCTGAGTTTTCTTCCACTTCTTTGCAATTTCCAGAAGCTTGAGGTGGGGCTTCGCTGCCTCGTCCGTCGGGAAGATGTAGTCAAAATACTCTTCCCACCCAGCCTCCGTCTGGAATGTAAGCCAAGCAAGTTATTTTGCCAGCCACATGGATATTTTTTACATACCCCATCCTCTGTTACAATCTTTCTCCTCTTTTTCACCTTCTTAGGCATCTGTTGGGAGACTGCTTCTCTGCTCTCCCTGTTGCCATGCATCTCCTGCAACATCAACTTTTCCCATCAACCGTTTACCCATTGATGGCCACTAACTACTTTGTGATGGAGTAGTTTAACTAGTTAAGAGTAGTTCAACTACTTTTCAGGGGAGGTGTTACTGCAATGTATTTCAGCTACATCTATAACTACTTGATGATGTCCATCAGCACCAACCCCTTGTAGTGTTGTTGGACACCTAAATATGAATCACAAGCAATGATAATGATATTTAAAACATACTCTTGTGCCTACGTCACTTAATTCACATACTGTCGTCACTTGCCTGTCACTTGTATATTACCAGATATGCAAAATTTCCGGAAATTTTGCTCGCTGACAAAGGAGCTTGTTGCAGAAATATTTTCTATGGCGTGAAAACTTCCGCTATACAGGTACATACAACATACGACGGACCACATACAAGATTTACACTCGGGCTGCTTTGTTGCAGATCAATGCGCCACGCACAAATATTGTGGTGGCTGCTGATTGCACCACTGTGGACCGTAAAGTATTTTCGCTTAGCCAAGATGACTGATCACATAGCCATCCTATGCGGTTATGTGCACACCAGGACGGTAACCAAGTTATTACGCAGGCTACCACGATCGTCAAATACAAAGCTTGCGATGGAACTCTTTCTGCGCATACGTGATAAACTAAGTTGCAGAATTACTCTTTCACAACAAATGAGGCTTCACTAGACAAGCATTAAAAGTGTTGATTTATTACACATGCACGGCACAATTGCGCTGCACCTCCATTCTCATCAGACAGGTAGCTCAAGGTAAAAGTCGGAATCACAACCGTGCCGAAAAGCTTGCGGCAAAATCGGAAGTAGTTGGCGCCTGCAGCAACCTAACTACTGTAGTTAGCTACTCGAAATAGTAGTTTAACTAGTAGTTGCCACTACATTTCTGCAAGTAGTTGATAACTACTTTTTAACTACAATCAGGTAGTTTAACTACAGCTAGTTAACTACTGGCCATCACTGCCTCTACCTGTGCTTCTTTTACATTTACCTCAAAGCTCTCCCAGGATTCGAGCAACATGAGTCTCTCTTCTTTCTCTTCTGTTGAGCGTAGTTGTTTGTTAGCTCTCTCATAGACTGCTCTTGCTCTGGACACGGCCTGGTCCTCGCTAGTATTATTCAGTTGAAATTGTGCGTAGCTAATCCACACCTGAGACAAAGGAGTTATGATCACAACAAACACACTCTCAACATTACTGCCTACCTTGACATGCTGTGTCCTCTGCAGTAAGCGCTCATAGAGTTGTGCAGCCTTTGCATGCTCCTCCAGCTCCACTTCAAAGTCTATGTAGCCTTTCCACAACACCTCTGGCATGTCCAGCCGTGGTTGATCGATGGCAATCTCGTAGATAGATCGTGCACGTGCAACATCGCCCAATATTGTCTCCAATTCTGCAAACTATGTTGGCAGGCTTTTGCTTTAGATGTACAGCTCCAGTCAACCTTAACAATAACACTGGGAGAATGTTAAGTGAGCAAAATCCTTGTGTTAAACTAACCGAACAATTCTGTTCAACAAAGAGTTCCACATGGCCCCAAGGGTTGCTGTAATCATATTTTGTCCGGTGTTATTAAGGTTGACGGGAGCTGTAGAGATATTCTCTCTCCCCAGAATTAAATAAAGGACACAGACAACAGTGCTATTATTCCCAGCAAACAGTTTTGGAATTCGCGGACCATCTACTAATCACCAGTCTTGAGAAGCCACGGGGATGACCTCCGAAGATAAAAGACTGCATTTGGTGGCTGACGGAAAGTATCATGAAAACCCAGCTAAAGGAAACTTTCTAGGGTTTATAAAAGATTGCAAGAGTTGTGGCAGTATGTACCAGACAGCAAGAAAGCTAGGAATATTAAATAATACAGGGAAGTATGTTGAATTCAGGCCCTGGACAGACCTTTATGACAACCCTTGCTCTTTTGTTGTATTGAAGCGACACGGGTTGAGTCCAGCTACATCACAAGGGGAGGTCGGCCCATGTTGTACAATTGGATGACAGAAGCTCTGACAGTGCCCTCAGTGGGGAGGGACAAAGCACAAAAGGGATTCTTTTCACCTCTCTAGAGTATGGTAAATACTCAGGAATGTAGGGTGCAATAAAAACACCAATCTGCCCCAGAGGGTAGTACACCCATGGGTTAAAGACAGGAATTTATATGTATCTGTAGAAAAAAAACATTTTTGAGACAGCTATACTTAACTCAAAAATGTTTGTTTGCTGCATGCATATGAGACGAAAATGGCCTCTCTGGGTAAACAGCAGAAATTTATTTACAGCAAAGAAAACTTGCTGTTGTCACGCTATCGTCCGGCAGTTTCTAGGATCTAAATTTACACACAGCTGTGTAGGGCATGACAACAATTTGATGGGAATGTTTTATGCAATGCAATGAGCCCTAAATCTGCATTGCCTAGACAAGGAGAATTACAAGCCCTGGGATACACAAAGAGTGTCAGAAAAGCACCCCCAAGCTTTTTTCTTTTTGAGGTTGTATTTCGTCTCACACAGAGCACCTCACTAGATGACAATTCTCGGCAGCCAAAACGTGATCTGACATGACAACATGCCAGAAGGAGAAGATTACCATGTACACTCTTGTAAACCAACTTTGCCAGGAAATGCACACTTCCCAGAGGAAACATTTTGTGTTCCAGTTGGTATATTCATGTCATGCAGTAAAAAAACAAATGTTTGAGGTGCATTCCATGCCTCTTTAAGGAACTGTCATTTCCTAACAGAAAAATTTCCCACTTTTTATGACTAGCGATATTCAGTTCTTAAGGGCAAATTTTATGTAAGAGACACTCAAGGTGAATCTGCATTCCAAGTTTCACAGCAAAGGCCCAATTAGAGTGGCAGTTGTATTCACTCATTAAGATTCTACAAATTCCAAGACCCACGTTATTTTGCCGAGAGTTTATGAGATGCAAAATGTCATGGCACGGGGAAACTCCACACTGGACACAAAGAAGCCATCTGAGGACAACGAAAAAGACTATCAATTTTGGGAGGTTGTTTAAAAGACCTAAAAAATATAGGAACCAGGGAGGCTATTTACTTGATAAGGTTGACTGAACATTGCACTAGTTGAACCCAACCACACTAACCTAGGTTCCACTCAGGGTAAACCTGGATCATGTTCAGGATGGCGCTGTTTTACCCACTTGGTCGCTATTATGGTACATTCCTGGCAATTTCTCGAAAACTGGAGCTAGTTAGTACTAGGAGCAAAGGCCTCCCTTGCAATCATTGTGCATCATCTATGAAAGAGATTTTTACCTTCATCCACGTGGTACAGTTCTCAGGAGCAAACTCTAGAAACTTCTGGTACAGGATGCGACAACGGTCAAACTCTCTCAGCTGGATCTCCAGGTCTATGTAACCTCGAAAAAGCTTGTCCTTAGGGCAGAGACCAATTGCAGTACCCTGAAGACAATCAACACTCAGGCATCAGATGACATGATTAAGCAACTTTGTACAAACCAGAAGCTTTCGGGCAGCTGCCAGATCTTTCTGTCGCACATGGAAATGTGCAGCCAAGAGCCAGACCTTGGCAAACGTGAAGGTTTGGTGTGGGAGAAGATGTAGACAAGCCTTGTACACCTGCTGCGTACGTTCTGCGTCTTGGACCTGCAGCTCCTCATACAGGGCGTAGTTGATCCACAAATAGATGTAGCGACGCCAGTAACGCTTCTCCTACAAACATTTTCACCACTTTCAAAATATTCTCTTCATTCTTGTTACTGTCTTACCTTTGAGAGAGGTACATTTGCGATAGCCCTCTCGTAAGTCTCGCGTGTGCTGGTGACATTTCCTTCGCTTTCCATGAGACGCAGGTAGTCGAACCAGGCATCATAGTTGAGTGGATTCTCTTTGATTTGCTGAACAAGATAAATATAGTGCAATATCTCTTAATTCCAACTGACACTCGTGTCCAAAGACACATGTATTTCAAGGAGGAACTCTCCCAGTATTTCCAACATATGAACATGCACGACGTGTTATTTCGACGAGATTGCTGAGTGGCGCCAGCTGGAGCGCTGCCGGCTCGTTAAGTTTACAGGCCTACTCCAGCTCATAGCAATTCAAGTCGCACTGGCTACATGAGAAAAAAATGGCACTTGTACTGAAGGAAATGCCACAAATAACATTTACCCAAGCACACTGCAGTGATTATTGGAAATAGGGAATTCTGAATAGCAACCATATTGAAATGTACCATATATTCGTCGTCGTGTGGGATACTGAGATACTAATCATTTTAGTAAGTCAACCCGTATTAGGGCTCGTCACAGTACTATTCACAAGGGGTTCCATAGGCACGCTTCTCCAGGCATTGTTTTTGTGATGCCTTTCAATATAATGCTGGAATTTTCCTGACCAATTGGTTAACTGTTGTCTTATGGCATTATGTACATGTATTTGCATGTAATCTCAAAGTGAGATTCAACAAGATTTACACTTTGCTACTCATTTTGTGTGCATCAATTTCGGAATTCATTTTCGGATGAATGATCTATAGGTCAGATGTAATGCACTTGCTGTAAAACTGGATATCAGCAAGGAGTACCCCAAAAGGGTACACAGGGAGGCAACCCTTATGTGCTGTCCAACTGACATTTTCACTGCGCCATTTCTGTACTACCTTTCAATGATTCTCTCATGTGCTTTGAGCTTTGTGTATGCTAGCTGGGTGCTGGACATTTGGACATTTGGTTAGCTGGGTGCTGGAGGGTGAAGCGGGGTGCTTTGAGCATGTGTGTGTTTTCTTCAGGGCATTTTCTCATATCACATCAACTGGGATGAGTTGAGACTGGTAGGAGTTTTATCCTGAAATAGAACAGCTAAACCAAATGAGAAATAAAAACATGCCTGGACAAGGGTGACAGCGTGCATATAGTATTGTGATTAGCCTTAATACGGGTTGAGGCCATTCACTTG
The DNA here is from genome assembly GCF_037126465.1 of Ornithodoros turicata. Classification (NCBI taxonomy): domain Eukaryota; kingdom Metazoa; phylum Arthropoda; class Arachnida; order Ixodida; family Argasidae; genus Ornithodoros; species Ornithodoros turicata. The sequence continues at coordinate 47,723 of NW_026999509.1, read as the reverse complement.
TTCCTCAGTATTCCATGAGACTACCAAAATGTGGGACATTTGGTTTCCTTTCAAAATGACAGCAATGAGGATTCGAAATGATTCCAGTCTGGTGATCTGGGCTCAAAATGTCCAGAATTTCTCATTGAACAACCAGATGGTTGATGCCACTTTCGTTGCTGAACAATGATGCCGTAACACACTTAATTACGCACTTTTGCTGCATCAAAAAGAACATGGGAAATTTGAATAGAGCAGCAAACTGGATATAATAAAAAAGCAACCTTATGCAGACACTGTGATGTACACCATGGTACTAGAGCCTCTTGCTTTCCTCAAAATCGCTTGCAAAATAAGTTCAGAATCATGTTTTTTTTTTTTTAAATGGAATCTTCTCCATATTATGGAATTATGTACAACAGACCTGCAACACTGTTGCGGGCTAAGCACGATCAGTCCAAAATGCCACTCACAATTGTTGTCATACAATGCCATCTAAGCAAGAATTTGCACGCTTGAGAGCGATGGCAAGTATAGCAGCATTTTCTCTTTCTTAGTGTGTGTCAAATCTGTTGACCATCGACACAAATCAACCATCAACGAGTGCTTGGGAAACAACAATGCTGGCAAGCTAAAGCGAAGATGCATCGTGGGCTGTTTGTGATACAGCGAAAGAATGCGGATGTTGAATGAACATTGTTATAGTATTTCTTGAGGCCTTGATTACCTCCAATATTCTGCTCGAGGAAGTGTACAACCAAAAAATCGAAATCATACCTTTGATGTGTCCCCATAGTAGATTGAGATACGCTTATATAGGCATCATTGTATTTATGTGATACTGGTGGAATGTTGCGCTCTTCTTTTCTTTTGCTTTTTTTACCACAGAATCCCACAGATTTGTAAATCTTACTCAATGGAAAAATTTATTTTCCAGGGCCAGGGCAGTTAGGGCCTTTAGCCGTGTGTACGAACATTTAAAGGGGCACAAAAATGCAAAAACAAGTTCACTTCAAATTATATTACACACTATATTATTATTGTACTTGTTACGTATCATAATTCAAAACTTTGATTCTGTTACGAAGCTACAATAAAAAATATACCAGACTCTTTCTTGCTTCGGTGCTAAGCAGAGAATATAGTTTCAGGTCGTGCATCGGTGTTTTTAGTCTATGCTGCGCGTGCCTTGCCATGGAACTGTCCCTGTGAAAAACATAGCGCGCGTTGTAAAGTGGACTGGCGGCGCTGTCTGAAGGACGTGAAGATAAATGTTGTCAGTGGAACATTCATGAGAGCTGCTGTGGGCTATAATTCAGTGAATCAATATTGAAAATGCAATAGTGCACATCATGCCGCGCGTATATGGAAAACTACGATCGGACCTGTTCCAAATTCACATGCCCACCATAGGTATACATGTGATGAAGGAACGGAGCGATCAGTGAACCAGAGAACAAACATATGTTTATTGCGCGCTGCACCTCCTCTTTCATACGTCACACTCCGCGCCCTCCACAAGAAAAAAGAGTAGGGGAATGGTAGAGGCTAGGTAGAAGAACGGAGGATGTAGAGGAGTTGCTAACGTGGACAATGTCGGTTGACCGCCCAAGAGGTAAGTTGGAGTGGTGGTCAATTTCATAACAGGCAAAATCTTGCAAAGTATTGTGTAGGGTCCTTCCATGGCAGGAGCAAGCTTCCCACAGTTGGGGTGCCACGGGGTCTCATAGAGAACAGCATCTCCCGGGGAGAAATCAGCAGGAAGAAATTTTCGGTCATAAATAACTTTGTTTTTCTGATGGTAGGCGAGAGAATTGCGCACTGCTTGTCTACGGGCTTCTGCGAGGGACGGGATGTTGTCAGAGATGTGAAGATCGTACGAAGGGACGCCGTGCATTAAATACGATGGAGAAAAACGGGGGTCTTCGTGCGGGATGCAGTTCTATTCGGTGACTACTTGTGTAAGGTGCTGATGCCAAGGGGTCCTGGGCTGTTCCTGAATTTTGCACTTGAGTCGGTTGACGATAGTTTGACTCGTGTGCTCATTTAGGCCATTGCACTGGGGGTGACCGGGGGTGGTGGTTGCCGTGCAAGTCGCTGTGCCACTTGTCAACAGCTTCAACGATGGCCAAGCATCCCAGTTCAGTAGCAGTGTAGTTCGTTTCATGTTTCAATAGTTTGCGAGAATGATAGGCAATTGGATGGTCATTTCCGTCATCACCTACTTGCTTCAGTACTACACCAACGCCGGTAAGAGATGCATCCCAGGAAAGGGTACAACGTTTGGATGGGTCGAATATATGAAGCACCGGGCTTCCGTGAGGCGGGTCCTCAGAGCTGCAAATGCAGCGTGGCATTCAGGTGACCAGTGCCTTGTGCGTCCTTCTTGAGGAGTTCCGTGAGGGGAAGAGGTGTCGCTGAAATGATCGATGTACTGCTTGTAAACATTGACAGAGCCCAGAAAACGTTGCAAATACTTGACGCACTATGGAGCTGGGAATTTGCGTACTGCATCAAGGTTCTTAGGGGATATTGTGCCATTGCAAATTGTGTGACCGAGGAAATCGATGCTAGTGCGCGCAAACTGGCACGTCTTAAGTTTCAGTTTGACATTTTCAGCTTGCAGTGCTGCTAACAGACTGTCAAGGCTTGTGAGGTCTTCTTCAAACGTAGGCACGTGGACGACTATGTCATCAAAATAGTTGACAACGTTGCGAAGATGGTGTTTGGCAATGATGTTCCTGATGGTTCGCTGGAAGGTTGCCGGAGCATTCTTCAGACCGAAGGGCATGACAAGCCGTTCATAGTGACCTGTGGGTGTGACAAACGCGGTCTTATGAATGTCTTCTGGTCTCATAGGAACATGCCAATATCCGTAGGTAATGTCCAATGCGTTGTAGTAGCGTGAGGGCCCAAGAGAGTCCAGCACATCGTCAATACGAGTATGGGCTGGTAGTCGGGCACTGTTACAGCGTTGAGTTTCTGGTACTCAATACACATTCGAGTCCGGCCTTCACATTTCTTTTCCGCCAGTGTGACGAGAGCTGTATACAGAGACAAGGATGGTCGTATAAAGCCTTGGTTAAGGAGTGACTCAACCGGTGGGTCAATCTGCACTCTGTCTGTCTGCGAGGTTCGGTACAGTGATCTGTGAATCGGTATTTCGCTCGTAAGCGTGATAGAGTGCTGCTCAGTGCCAATGGACCCAATGTCAGTTTGAGACTTGGAGAAGACTGAATCGTACTTCCGAAGGAGCGCATAAAGTAGATGTTGTTGCGCTATCGTGAAGGAGTCGTCTTCGATGCAACCATCACTTGGGCGTGGTGTATCTTGGGGAGGTGCCTCGTGCTTGATCGTTAGTGTCGAAAGACCATCATACCACGGAGGACATGAACTTCGACTTCCCATGCTGTATCGCCAATTTGTAAATGAATGCGGACGCCACCCAAGGTTTGTGTGGGAAATGTAACCTGTTGAACTGCGATGCTGGAATTCCTGAGGAGTTGAAGTTTGAGTCCCTTGTAAATGTGTTCACTGATGGTGGAAATGGTGGCTCCCATATCCAAAAATGCAGTAACAGGCTTCCCATTAATGAATGCGTTGAAATGAATTACTGAAACCTTGGATCTCTGTCCCCGTATCCCTGGTAAGGGCCGAGGGCAGAGACTGACGGTCGGTTAGGGTAGGCGTTTTGCCAGTGAAACTGCTGGGAGAGCCTGAGGGACTTACAGTGCCAGCATTCGGTTTTAGGAATGTTGGGATGCGCTTGTAGGGTGTCCGTACCTTCTGAGTTGCGGATGGCTGTAAGTCCTTCGCAACTTCTGACGATTTAAAGCGATATTGATTTTCTGGGCGGCTAGAAACCAGTCCGTGGAAGATTTAATGTCCAATCTTGCATAGGCAAGTTCATAGTCTGGTAGAAGACTGTCGGTCAGACCAGAAATTATGTGAGCGGCTTTGAGTCTCGCGGAGTCGCCGAGCCTTCGCTTTTCCTCATAATATGACTCAATCGACTGGTCCCTTCGCTGTTGATAATGAGTAAACGTACGGAAGGGGTCAGCAGCCGATGTTAAGAAGCAGAGAACCATGCGGGATTTGATGTCCTCCCACATCTCGCTGTTGTCAAAAATTTTGTTTAGATACCATCAGAAAGCTTCGTCTTCAACATATTCGCTGAAACTCTGTTCTTTTTCATTGTTGGTCCAGTTGCAGGAATCAGCCTTCGACTCGAAGAGACGGAGCCATTTCTGAATGGGTACGCTGCTGGCCTCCCCGTTATATCTGGGGAATCCCCAGTGTTGGTGTTTCAGTGGCATGCTGCAGGTGGCTTGGCTTCAGGTTTTATCCTGCAGACTCATGTGTCGAAGGAACGGAGTGATCAATGAACCGGAGAATGAACATATGTTTATTGTGCGCGCTGTACCTCCTCTTTCATACGTCACATACATTTGCTTCTCCTGCTGTCTCATTGGATGCCGCCAATCTTTGCCTCCTGGGGACCCCATCCGTTGCCGCAAAAGACGACTCTGTTTCATTGCGTTTTTCACCTAACTGGTAGCGTTGTGTGAACTAATTTTGTTTGAATTGTACTAACTGAAACACAGACTTTCATTTCAGACCAAGTTGTTTTTGCATTTTAGTGCCCCTTTAATGCACATTTAATCGAAAGAGCTCTTATTAAGTTGATGCATTTTGCAGAGTAAGCGTGCCCAAAATAGTGAATGGCACATATTTTTGTTCATAATTCTGGCATGTTGGTATTGTTCTTATATTCCATAACTAGACTGACCAAATAGCATACAGGCAGCTGGTGGAGGAAATCCATAGAAAGAAAAGTCTGAGCTTGGTCAACACGGAGGGCTCTGTGTTTCTAGTCCTCCATATCGCCCATGCTCGAGGGCTTTTTCTTCTGTGAATCTCACATATAACTGTGCAGGTCAAATTTTTTTTTTTTTTACCTGCACCATACCAACACTTGCAGGTATCCACACCTAGCTCACGTTCCACTGAGAAGTGCAACCCACATCCACCTGCTACCCGCATTTAGTAATTTTATTTTTTCAAAATTGCATCCAAACTACGATACAGGAAGAAATAGTGTAGTGAGCAGCCAGTACCCGGGGGAGGCCATGATGGGTTCTGATGGGAGTGAGGGAGCACTACTTGAAATCACAAGCTGGTCCTCATTTCGGAATTGGAGATTCTTAGGACATGATGATGATTAGGATTTTTCTGGCGCAGCGACTACAAAGGTCATAATGCGCCAGATTCTTAGGACGGGTATCGTAAAGTGTTTGTATTCCCTTTTAGAAATATGTCCTGCCTGCATCCGACCCACATACCATACTGGCATCAATGACACCCGCCTACTAGCTACGCACCACCGCTAGTTTCATCCTGCAAGCAAGTGCGGGTCATCTGTGGGTATCCACATTAGAGCACTGCACGGGCACGGGCCCCCGACCCGGCCCGGGCCCGACCCGGCCCGCGGGCCGGGCTGGGCTTGTTATTGGCTGTGTGCTCCGGGCCGGGCCGAGCCCGGGCCGACAAAATACGCCAGCACCGCGGGCCGGGCCGGGCCCGGGCCGTTAAAATACGCCACCACTGCGGGCCGGGCCGGGCCGACAAATATGTTCCCGAGAGTCAGGCCCGGCCGGGCCACGCAGCTAATTCCACACATTGGAGACGCATTAGTTCATATCATCATGCGCTTGCGTCATTCCTGTGCATATTTTGCAAAGACAAGCAAAGGGTACTGCATTATGCATATGATTCGACCCTCTAGAACATTCTCCAAGCCACTTTACATTGCTCCTCACTCCTCACATATTTCACAATCACTTTGGCAAAGCTTGGTGAGAGGCATAGGGACTGGGAGAAGCAGTTTGTCGACAGCATGCTCTATCTCCGCAAAATCTTGACAGTGTAACGATAACGCCCCGTGCCTTCTGGATTTAATTTGGTCTCGTGCGGTTACGGTGTTAAACCGCCATCACTTGTATGTTTGTCTTCTCTCCTTATAAATTTACTTATAAATTTGTTTGATAATCGCCAGAAACGCGTACGTCGCGGCTGGAAATACTAGGCCGGGATCTACTCGCCGGGTCACCGGGCCGGGGCGGGCTCTATTTGCTTAGACGCCGGGCCGGGCTCTAGTCACTGGGTCACCGGGCCGGGCCGGGCCGGGCCGCATAAAAATATGAAGGTCCGGGCCCGGGTCGGGCCGGGCCATTTTTCGATGCGCCCGGGCCGGGTCGGGCCCGGAAAAGTCGGCCCGTGCAGTGCTCTAATCCACATGCCATGCAGAACCCTATCCATAACCAGTGCACTTCTGATAAGAATTAAACTTGATTGTTTTTTTTTCTAGGAACAAGGGTATACTTTGTGTACCCCTTTCTTTATTTATGAGGGTGGTTTATTGATGAACAAAGAAAAATAATATTCTGGTGTATCATTTTTCTACATGGTCCTCCTGCTTTTCAATGTAGGCGTTGTTTGAGAGGCGCCTGTATTCCAGCAGAGAACAAGTCTTTTGGGTCGGTGTGCTGCCATTCATGCACCACTTGTTTTATATCTTCATCGGATACAAACTCACCACCACCAAGAGGTGACCAAGGACATCATGAGAATATGGGGGAAGTGGTTCAAGTACACATACGAGACATTATATGAGGCGGGCATTGTGACGTTGGAGGAGAACCCCTTCCTGAGTGGTCCACGGTATCGTTCTTAGAAGGCCTTGCGTTTTGGGGTTTTATGTTTTTTGAAAATAGGGTTTGACATCAGGAGCCATAAAACAGGATGAAATCAGGTGGAAAATAAAAAAAGAGCACTTTTCCTGATATGTGCTGTGCTTAGCATTCTCCAGTACCCATAATGATGGATGTATGAGGGGTGTTCAAGTCAAACCGGGACTTTTCATTTTTCGGAAATGTAAAATGAACATACAGGCGAGAAATTAATTTTATTTTTCAACGTAATCCAGCTGCAATAATGCACTTGTCCCAGCGTTTCACGAGGGCTTGGATACCAGCAGCGTAGAAATCCTTACAGGCACGTAGCAGCCATGATCGGACCATATTCTTGACCTCGTCGCAGCTGAAGTGGTGGCCCCCAAGGAACGCCTTCAGTGGCCCGAAGAGATGGAAATCGCTGGGGGCGAGGTCTGAACTGTAAGGGGGATGTGGCAGCAACACCCAGCCAAGTTCCTGTAAGGTGCGTGTCGTGAGATGCGCGGTATGCGGGCGTGCATTGTCCTGCAGGAGGAGGACCCCTTTGGTGATCAGGCCCGGCTTTCCGAAACTGGAGGTGTTCATGAATGATAGTGCTCAACGTTCCCACAGAAATGTCCGTCTTTCGAGCCAGTTCGAGACATGTTATCTGTAGGTCCTTGAGGATCAGACGCTCCACAAGTTGGATGTTCTCAGGAACTCTGACACTGGGCTCTGAGCCGCCCCGGCCGGTATCGTCCTGCACTGATGTACGGCCGTCTCGGAACCGTTTGCACAACTCAAACGCCTTGCTGCGGCTAAGTATATCGTGGCCACACTGAGCCTGAAGTCTTCTGTGAATTTCAGATGACTTTACGCCTTCATTCACGAGAAACTTCATGACAATTCGCTGTTCGATGTGCGTGCTCACCTCGTTGTCGGCCATCTTGTCCAGCACGTGTCTTCTGTTTTGCATAAACTTTGGACCACCACATGGTGAATGCGGAGGCCTGTCGCGTGTGAAAATGACGAAAAAGAAGTAGCGCGAGCCATTTGTACACTCAAGAGACAGAAAGTCCCGGTTTGACTTGAACACCCCTCGTATTTGCACTTACTAAGTGTTTTCAGGTTTTACCCTATCTATGTGATGATGATGCAAATCGGATTTGACCGGGTTTGACACAAGGCCCTAGTTGTCCTTGTAATGGGCAGGCCTCAGATGTGTCACTAGCAGATGACAATATGTTATCGCATGCACCGTGTGCCCCCCAAGCATATAATGTTCAACAATAGTTGCCTTGTGATCAAAAAAAAGTATCAAGAGGACGTTTCCCGCGCTCGCCTGGTTCGGTGGCAAGCTGGGACACCATTCTCTGCTTGTTCATCTCTGGCTGGCTTTCATCACCAGTGAGCTGAAACTCTTCCTGCTCATAGTGTCTGAGAAATGTTGCGTTTCATGCGTAAGACTTCTTGGAACCCATCTTATGGACTGCATACTGCATCTTCTCCCGTATGATGAAATTGGTTGACACAACAGTGCTCTTTGACAGTGATGCATCTGTCTTGACAAATAACCACATTTGCTACACCAGCAGTTTTTAAGCCGTTACAGCAGTGTGTGGAAAGTCGAGCATGTTTGCTGTCTCTTGCACGCCAATTCATACACTAGTTGTATTGATATGCAAGCATTACCATATTGCACTTTCATCCAACGAGGAATGTCAATGGGTTCCACACCTTTGCTTATAAGACAACAGATTACTAATGAGGTTGCAAAACACGACAGAGAAAATACGATACCTGCACTACCACCCACAGCAAGAATATCATGAATGAGAAACGGTTGGAAATTCTAAACGTTAAATTTTTGAGGATATTTGTTGAACCACCCTCATAGCAAGCAACATCCTCCTTCAACACTGTGTTTGATCTAAGTATGACTATGCACAAGGTGCTGTTCATTACTGAAAGCTGCTCAAAAACAATATGTAGAAAGTATGTATATTACTGCACAATACTAATATTTCCCTTGCAATATGCGTTCGCATTACAAACAGACCCAAAAAGAGGAAATTTAGAGAAAATGATTAAAAATCTTGATGGCTAGACACATCACCACAGACATAGTGCGGATGATCACGTCATCAAATATTTTCAATTGTTGATTTTCTTTCCAATGCGCCTGCTGCACGTTGTTTTCTTTCAGACATTAGCTTCTGCAGCAAGAATGGTTTTACTATGGAGCTCATTTTAAGTGGAATGGAGAAAGACCAGCTCTGTGTATGTATAGGAACACAATTCCCTAGGAAGGTGTTTGTGCAGTATTTCTAATGTGTTGGATGAAACACCTGCATTCAATGGCCAGCAACGAAAATAAATTTTGGTCGTTCTGTACAGAGGTGTCCATGCACACAGAGGTTCTGCCCAGTGGTGACATAAGGGATGCATGTGATCCTCACCTGCCTTGAGAGAAGGATGGTAGCCAGCTCTGGCAAGAGGAGGTCCTTAAAGTCCAATGACTTTAGAGCTCATGATGTCAAGTTTTATTTTTGGTTAGCTCATAGTGGGGATTACTGTTCACAAGGCTGTGGAGATTGCAGCTGCAATGAATAGCGGTGAACAGATAGCATCGCATGGTTTCTGAGCTGTGTCGTATAACACTCAAGACTTTGTTTCCATGCTTTTGTATAATATAGCGAGTGACAATTCATTCATTCCAAGATGCACAAATTCATTTATACATTCTAAACCGCAATTAAAGGCTCCACACGCAAAGTGCCTTGATGACTGCCTCCATCGTGGTTTTCTGCAGCTCTCTTTATGTTTTGCACATGCGCAGACCCACCTACCTCTTCCGTATACAAAGGTGTACGATGTAGTAAAACTCACTAGCATAATAAGAAATTTAACACCCGATGTGAAGCATGAAATATGCACCACACGACATCATTAATTTTCTCTCCTACAGCTGATAAATCCCATACTGCTATATCTATCCCAAAGCAAAGCACATCAATTAGAACTAGAGTTCTCGGAAATGCTGCATGCTGCCCGAACACAAAAGAGCTTAGACTGGCAAAGAGGAGTCATGAAGCAGCTTTCTTCAAAGGCTTTTGTATCCAAAAGGGTTCATGGCCTCTTCATCATGTGTGCAGACGCACAGCCGTTTAGTCATGTTGGAAACATAAATGGGTCAGAGTAAGTGGAGAGACCAATCGGAAAAGCGCTAAAAACCGGACAAACACAAGACACCCACAACAGCGAGCGCTCGCTGTTGTGTGTGTCTTGTGTTTGTCCTGCTTTTAGTGCTTTTACATCTTGGAACTCTGTCACCAACAAGCGCAAAGGGATGTTTTAATGAGCTAACCAAGCTTGACATCATAGTGGAAGAGTGATGTCTGCCATAATGTGACACCATGAGACAGCAAATCTCCAGCCCCCTCTCGAGCCTGTGGAGGACACGTCACCTCCACAGACGGCAGAGCCTTAATTAGAGCCTTTAATTATTAGGATTAGATAAAAGTGTTCAATAGTCAAGTTATGGACACTGACATGAGGTGACCAATGCCAATGGGTACAATTCTCTACCCGTTATTTTTGTCCCTGTGTCCAAAAAATGTTAGCAGACTTTAAAAATACCACGTGACCCTTCTCCGTCGCATGAAAGGTGCGTCTGATCAAAAAAAAAAAAAGGCCCAATGGTGTCGTGCCTGGGGACATAGCAGGCCATGGCACAGTCCCGAACCTTCCAATCCACTGGTTCAAGAAGACGCTATCGAGATATGCATGAGCCTGGCGTGTGCTGTGGGCATGTGCGCCGTCATGTTGAAACCACACTTGGCGAAATCTTGCTAGCGGAACATCAGCACAGAAGTCATTTATCATGGCCTGGAGAATATTGCGCACATATCGATCTGCAGTCAACATCCCATCAAGGAGGATGGGACCAATGAGAGTTCCATCGAAAATACCACACTAAATGTTCAAACACCATTTGTATTGATGACGCGACTCGTGAAGCAGTGTGGATTAGTAGGGCTCAGATAATGAGCATTATGCAAATTTATCTGTGTGCCCCAGGAGGAGTTTGCCTCGTCTGTCCAAATGACAGTTCTGAGAAAGTCTGGCTTTTCGTCAACGTTTAGCAAGAGTCAGTTAGTGAAATCCACTCTGCTTTAGAGATCCCTTTGTTCCAAGTGTTGGTGCAGTTGTACATGGTATGGATGGAGGCTGGCTTCCTTTAGCAATCTCGAAACAGTTGATAATGGTATTCCGGTCTCCCTGCTTTCCTCACGCATGCTAGCATGTGGGTTTGTAGCAATAGATGCCAATATGCCGGTACGAACATCCTTCTTGTGGCGTCTCTGACCTGTGGCATTTCTTCGTGAACTTTTCTGCTTCTTTTAAGTTCTGATAGTGCCGCAGCATTATTGCAGGGCTTGGGGTTCAAATCCGGAGGCCAGCTTTGAAATATCTTCACCGCTTTTCTTTCTTTTTTCCTTTTTATTCCCCTGCGCTGCACCTAAGGCCAGAGCTGTTCATTGGAGTATGGCATTATTTGCTCTATTCAGCTACATCACCTGTTCAACAAGTAACTGTTGCATCAAAATGGAAGTAAATAAAAGTGACACACGACAGCAGGATGCTCAATGTGCAATCTGAGATAATTTAGCCATTTCTCTTATGTTCTTCTCTTTCATTTAAAAATTTAAAAAAAAAAGAAAGATAGACAAGGTCGGCACTGTCATTCACGTCGAGCTTATCGTTGAGCAGATATAAGACGTGCAATTCTGATATCTTACAAGCAGTTGGCGGAATGGTGCTGAGTTCACTTGTTCGTGAAGTGGGCGCCAGATAGTGCTGTGATCAGACGCACCTTTCAAGTGACAGAGAAAGGTGATGTGGTATTTTTGGAAGTCCGCGCACATCTTTTGGAGCGGAAAAAAATAATGCGTAACAGCTTTCATTTCTCATTTCTGCTCTTGCATTGTCAGCTCATTTCTGCAGAAAACATTAGTTTCATGCTCAACTTTCCTGTTCTTGCACCACATTTTGCTATTCCACCGCTTTTCTGTTTTAGAATTGATGCACCATGCATGTATTGACTCCCACCTCAATCACTGTTTCTTGTTTTGGCGTACCTCCCCGAGATCATCTCTATCAATCCTTTTACGCTTCAGAAGAAATTCCTGCGCACTTTAGAGGATATACACTATACTCATACAACTAGGGGTCTATTTGAAAAGCACAAAATAATTAAAATCCACAACTTGTACAACTACAGACTCTCACTAACTTATAAGAGAGCTGTAAAAAACAACCTAACAGGTTTTCAAACTATGATCGATCTACATTATAAAAGCCAGACGTACAATTATTGTCACCCAATATGTTACGTGATACCAAAATGTGAAACATCATATAGGCCATGAAACATTCCAATATAATACAGTTAAGATGCTCAATAGCAATAACGAGCTATGTTTATTACCGAAAGCGGATTTGCTTCATTACTACATACCTGCCAACCTGACGAACTCAAAATTCGGGAGATTGCCCAGAGAGGAAGGGGGGGTACACGATGCGCATTAATTTTGTACACTCGAAATAGCATTGTCACAGACTGTATTGCGATTACTCTACGTCGTATGTAGCCGCTATCCGGTGGAGCTGCGACTCCCCATCGTTGCTTGTGTCAACCGCAATTGCAAAGACGGGTCGTCTTAGGTTCTCCAGTATTGCATTTTTTGCGGCCACAGCCATTTCACCGATGATGCCAGTGGTCTTCGTCTGTCCGCACTTGTAGCGCATCGCTTCGTCACATTTTGGGAACATCTTCCGGAACAGTGGTCACACGTGACCGTTTACGCTCCATGGCTGGTCGTGCTCAACCAGAAAACCCGTGAAAATGCACGTATGATGAACACCTGCAGGTATTTGGTATTTTTTCTGTATGGTGAGCGCCATTGGAGGAGACGAAACTACTGTACGAGACTGAATTGATTGTAGGACAATAGTGAGTCTTCTCGAGAAACACGAACACAATGAAACACGCGATCTGCAACGACCTCCAGCCATGGACGGTCAGTCTGCACAGATTTTAAACAAATATAAGAGAAAAAAAGCCCAAAGCCCCAATTTTCCGGGAGAGTAGAGAGAGCGTCCGTACAATCGGGAGATTGAATGAAATTCGGCCATCTCCCGGATAATGCGGGAGAGTTTGCAGGTATGTTACTATCTCAATCTTGATTAACAAGGAACTCATTTGGACATGTCTGAATGACACTATACTGGGGCTATATTGCTTGTATAATTGCAAACTCCTTTTTGGACTGTACCTTATGACTTGTACATATGCTTGTAAATATGTTTATTATTGATGTGTTTATGATGTTGCCAGGGGTTTGGACCTTTGTCAGGTCCTTTAGGCTTTTTTGTCCCAACTCCCGTCCACGAGAGTGTTGAATAAAGGTTATTATTATTATTATTATTACTCTATTGCTCCCGCTTAGTTTTGAGACAGAGAACAGCAACAGTGCAAGTTATTCACACATTCCACATACCACACATTCAGGAGAAAAATCTGATTATTTAACACCTTCAGTTATTATTTGCATTGTAATAAACAAAATAGAATCTAAATATGCTCCAAATGTGAGTACTTGCGAAAGAGGTCTGCTGCAGGAACTCCCCCCCCCACGATGACGCAACCAAGATAAAATCTCCACACTGCCCCCTTAGTGCAGGGCTAGCTTCATAAATCACCACCACGAAGAAATACTTAAAGGGAAAAGGAATTTCATACTGTGGTGTTTATAATATGCACCAAATGTCCTTATCTGCTTCGGCGGCCAAGTAGCGCAGCTCCTATATGGCCGCATTAAGGGAAGAGTTAAATGAAACACACCGTATATTACGTTTTAGATTTAGATGCACGCATGTTACAATCAGAGGGTCCAATCATGTGGTATTCTGGTACTGAGCAGCACTGAGAAAAGATTTTTCTTTCATGCATACAAAAAAAGACAAACCTCTTCGTACTGGAACTTCCTCTTACTGACGATGACATCTTCGATGCCTGTTCTATCTCCATATTTTTTTTCATGGATAGTGTAGTGCTTTAAAAGTTCCTGAGCATGTTCCTTTGGGATGTGTTCCAAGGCGTACTTGTAAATGACACGAACGCGGTCGTGCTGGAAAAGAAAAAATGTCATTCCCGTTCCACACAAGAGGGTCAAATTACCTCTCTCTGATTTTCTTCAAATTTGGCGAAGGAAATGTACAGCTTCTCATCCATATATTCTTTGCCAAAGAACTCAACAGCTCGTTCAAAGACACTGCGGGCGTTGGCCACATAGCTGTTACGCTCTTCAAATCTTGCATATTTGATCCAGTTCTTGACCTCAGGATGAACCACCACGAGTGTGCTTAGTCAAGGCTCATATATCTCACCCTGACAAGTTTGGGAACAACTTTAGAAAAGGATATAACGCTCATAGATGAGCCGTGCCCGTTGGATCTCCTTGTAGCGCAGCTCAAAGTTGATGTATGTATGCCATGCTTGTTCGTGAGGTTCCCACTCCATCCACCTCTCGAAGACTTGTCGGGCACCCGCGATGTTTTCCAACATTTCTTCCATGTACGTGTACTTGTACCAGAGCTGATTGACTCGAGGTAGGAGAGAGACGGCTCGGTCCCATACGTTGCGCGCGTGGTTTACCTGCCGGTTCCTAGAAAACAGCTTTGTCAGCATGTAATGTAATGTAATTTCAAGCTCTTACTTCATCTCCATTTCTGCATATTTCAGCCACAGTGTGACGTTGCGATGATCCACATCAAGACCACGTTCGTAAACGGAACGAGCTCTGAAAAAAAGTGAGCCTTTTAGCTCTGGTTCCAGCTCTCTGCCTTTCCTTACCTCTGAATTTCTTTCTGGCTTTCTTCCCATTGTGCGTACTTGATCCAGTTGCTGATGAGGGAACGGTTTTTCCGGATGTTGTCTTCAAAGGCCTTGGCAATGTTAACAAATTTAGTTTGGCGTGCTCCACACTGTCACAAATACCTTTCGTTTCCTCAGCTGATACTCGGCGAGTTCCTCCGGGTCTGAGATCTTTTGCTTGGGAGGCTGAAATAAAACAAAAAAATAAATGAATACAATTTCCTTCCTCTGGTTTGTCATACGGCTGACCGGTGGAAGGATTTCAAGGTCTCTCTCCTTAGCTTCACGAAGGAGCTGTTCTGCTGTGATCTGGATCTCAGCCGGTGTTTTATTCTTCACCTGAAAAGGTTAATCGAATGTGCCATTAGAATAAACGTTTCTTAATATGCTTTGCTCTTTTGTACCTTTGCCACCTTGGGTATTTTCTGAGGTTTCGATCCGCTTGTGCTGGCCATCTCGGATACCACGCCGGCGAGGAGACCTCTTTCAAAGGAATGAAACGTTACAACCGGTTACAACTACCGTGGTTACAACAACAACACGGTCGCAGTCAGCACAACAACACAAAACGCCGCCATTTTCACTTCTTAACTCTGAGCACTCTCAGCTAGAGGTGTGCGCCCACGCCGTCGGCATTTTTTCCGGCGGCGTAGAGCACGTTGAAGGACCGGGAGCTGCCATCCGTTAGTCATGGACGGCGTTGCTTTCCGTTGGCTGCTTCATCCCGCTAAACTTGACGTGCTCGTTTTCCTAAAAACATCACTTGCTATCTAAATTCGGCGTACTATATTACTATATCCGTATCTCATATGTATTTGTTAGACAAATAAGCAGCTAATATTTTCCCACTATATCACTTGCTTGTGTGCTGTCGATCGTTCGTCACCTTACGTTGAATTCCAATGGCAGATTCGGAGCGTTTCCAGAGCAAGTCTGTTCGATTGGCAGATTGGGAACAGTTCTGGAGTCTGCTGCACTGAACGGGTGCACTCCTTTAATCGAGGACGTTCAGTGCGCACCAGTGCAGTTTATCGAGGATGGCAAGCCGCACCAGGTCGCACCGGGGCGCACCGGTGCAGTTTATCGCAGAGCCGTATATTAAAAGGGAGTCTGGCCATTGGGAGGAGTCACAAAAAGAGGCTCGACCTGTCAATCACAGTTTCGCTCCTCTGATTGGTTTGCTTTTTACCAAGGGGGTCGCCATGACACCATACTGCCACCCAAAATGGCAACGAAAACAAACACAGTGAAGCGGGGATTTCGTGACAAAAAATTTTCACAGATTAACCTGATTTTACGCTGCAAATGTACATCCTAATATAAGTTTCTCGGAAATCAGTTTCATCTTATGCTCATCCACTGATATCTAACTGAAAATAATACGTTTTGTCGACGTGTTAGGCCTAGTGAACACGGCGATCACAACGAAATCATAACAAAAACGGCGCTGTGCTGTACAATCTCATTTTTAACAGCTGGATTTCATGGATATAAACATTCTTGCCTCTTATATTCCAACTATTCATGTAGATTTGTTTAAAAATCACACCGACAACAGAATGTGTCCCAGCAGGTGGTTCTGCCGGCAGCGGTACAACGACGGAAGCAGACGACAATTCCCGACGTGCCTTACGCTCCCTAGGTGGCGCTTATCAAATTTGCACCAACAATTCACTACTTTTGCAGATTGCGAGAGGTATCCATTTCAATCCCATCCAATCCACTTGCCACCCAAAATGGCGCTGCCCAGGTTGGATAGGGGGGCAAATAGTGAGGATAGGCTGATTGATAGCGCCCCATATTTCAAGACTTCATTGGTCGGAAAGCTGAAAAAGTGGGTGGAGCTTCAGGTATAGGCATGACCCAGAGCCGTATATTAAAAGGGAGTCTGGCCATTGGGAGGAGTCACAAAAAGAGGCTCGACCTGTCAATCACAGTTTCGCTCCTCTGATTGGTTTGCTTTTTACCAAGGGGGTCGCCATGACACCATACTGCCACCCAAAATGGCAACGAAAACAAACACAGTGAAGCGGGGATTTCGTGACAAAAAATTTTCACAGATTAACCTGATTTTACGCTGCAAATGTACATCCTAATATAAGTTTCTCGGAAATCAGTTTCATCTTATGCTCATCCACTGATATCTAACTGAAAATAATACGTTTTGTCGACGTGTTAGGCCTAGTGAACACGGCGATCACAACGAAATCATAACAAAAACGGCGCTGTGCTGTACAATCTCATTTTTAACAGCTGGATTTCATGGATATAAACATTCTTGCCTCTTATATTCCAACTATTCATGTAGATTTGTTTAAAAATCACACCGACAACAGAATGTGTCCCAGCAGGTGGTTCTGCCGGCAGCGGTACAACGACGGAAGCAGACGACAATTCCCGACGTGCCTTACGCTCCCTAGGTGGCGCTTATCAAATTTGCACCAACAATTCACTACTTTTGCAGATTGCGAGAGGTATCCATTTCAATCCCATCCAATCCACTTGCCACCCAAAATGGCGCTGCCCAGGTTGGATAGGGGGGCAAATAGTGAGGATAGGCTGATTGATAGCGCCCCATATTTCAAGACTTCATTGGTCGGAAAGCTGAAAAAGTGGGTGGAGCTTCAGGTATAGGCATGACCCAGAGCCGTATATTAAAAGGGAGTCTGGCCATTGGGAGGAGTCACAAAAAGAGGCTCGACCTGTCAATCACAGTTTCGCTCCTCTGATTGGTTTGCTTTTTACCAAGGGGGTCGCCATGACACCATACTGCCACCCAAAATGGCAACGAAAACAAACACAGTGAAGCGGGGATTTCGTGACAAAAAATTTTCACAGATTAACCTGATTTTACGCTGCAAATGTACATCCTAATATAAGTTTCTCGGAAATCAGTTTCATCTTATGCTCATCCACTGATATCTAACTGAAAATAATACGTTTTGTCGACGTGTTAGGCCTAGTGAACACGGCGATCACGACGAAATCATAACAAAAACGGCGCTGTGCTGTACAATCTCATTTTTAACAGCTGGATTTCATGGATATAAACATTCTTGCCTCTTATATTCCAACTATTCATGTAGATTTGTTTAAAAATCATACCGACAACAGAATGTGTCCCAGCAGGTGGTTCTGCCGGCAGCGGTACAACGACGGAAACAGACGACAATTCCCGACGTGCCTTACGCTCCCTAGGTGGCGCTTATCAAATTTGCACCAACAATCCACTACTTTTGCAGATTGCGAGAGGTATCCATTTCAATCCCATCCAATCCACTTGCCACCCAAAATGGCGCTGCCCAGGTTGAATAGGGGGGCAAATAGTGAGGATAGGCTGATTGATAGCGCCCCATATTTCAAGACTTCATTGGTCGGAAAGCTGAAAAAGTGGGTGGAGCTTCAGGTATAGGCATGACCCATTAATGGCCAGACTCCCTTTTAATATACGGCTCTGGCATGACCCATTAATGGCCAGACTCCCTTTTAATATACGGCTCTGGTTTATCGAGGACGCTATTAGAATAGGGTGGTCATGACAGTGCATGGTAGTGCATTTCGGTCTCAGGAGAGTTATGTGCAGGCACCGCTAGGGGTACTGCCGATGAGCATCCATGTGGGACCACTGATCTCGATTGTAAAAGGCTGGATCGCGGATAGGGAGCGCGAGCGTGAAGAAACCGGCCGCAATCTTACTGTACCCACAACAGTCGCCGCAGCGATCATGTCAACTTCTTGCAATTACGGTCGTACCAACCGTACTGGCAAGGATACAGGGCCTAAATTTATACAGGTGAGTCACTCTTCATCAAGGAATAAATAGGCGTCCATTCTGTATATTTAGTTGACCATTATGAAGTGCTTTTTGCCCAAAACGAGCACTGGATGCAGGTTGCTTGATCGCTCTTCCGACGTTCAATCGAGCACACTTGCATTTTACCCGGAGGCAAATACATTTTGAGTGCATAATATGCTTGAGAGAACGTGTTACACTACACTGGTAGTGTTGTCATCAATATATGTGCGAACACTCGAGAGCTTTTCTGCATGCATTGCTAGCATGGTACACGGTGCTCTCTACGGAAGCAAGTGCACATTCATTTCTTTGAATAACCTTTGCGCACAAGTTCGGTATTACGTCATAATGAGACCAAGATTGTAACAATTTTTCATCTATTGGTATTGTTTTGTGCCTTGGTTTGATTTGTGACAAAGAATCCTACGTAACGGCGTGTAGCACGACTTGAATAACGCCTTTGTGTCTGAGCTGTATCGTCAGCTTACCAGGGTCAAGTACCAGGGTAATGTAAAAAAATACATCTCAACAACAACAAAAATTAAGCTAAATACTAGAAGAAAGACGACAACAAAAAAAGAAAATGTAATTGCAGAGGCTGATGCAATGTGAAGACGCCACGGCAATTCAAACTTCAAACGGCGAGAGGGAGAGGAGAGAGCGAGCGACGGAGCGAGAAGCGAGAGTGGCAGGTGTGGCAGTTGGAAGTTAGAACTTCGACGCGTCGCCAGGGTTGCCAGATTTGGCTAGAAATAGCCAAATTTGGCTAATATTGCTCGCATTTGGCGGGTAAAAATCGGGTTTGGCTATTTGGCTAGTTTTGGGCTATTTTCTGAATTTTGACCGTGATTCCGTTTAGAAACGATGAAAATGTGAAACAAGAGAAAAATCCATTGTTTCATACGTTCCTTGAATCCACGGCTGCGTCAGTGCGTTCCCCTTGACCTTGAAAGCTCGCGTTTATGCGACAAAGTTTCGCTTTGCTGAATGCTGATGCAATGCTCCCACCTGCAGGATGAGGAAAAACTGGGTGTGATGGAAAGATCCACCTTGTCGCCTGTGTCAAAATTGTGTTGAGACAACTTCGATTGAACTTAGAAGTACTGGAATCTCTACAGCTGCTACAATGCAACAATCTTGAGAAAACATATTTTCTATCTTATATCTATCTATATGCGGAAAATTATAATTTTCCGCATTTCGCTGATCGTTTCGCAACCTGATTCCTGGCGACTCAGTCTCTGATATCGAATCTGAGTTCTCGCTGCTGCAGATTGTTATAAAGGACGCACGGGATGAGAACACGCCCAAGTTCTGGATAAAACTGCGACGCATGGAAAACAGCATTGGGAAAAAGATGTTCCCGAATCTGTCGGGGTTCGCTATCGGCCTGCTCAGCGTCCCGATCTCCAATGCTGTCGTAGAAAGAGTATTTAGTCAGGTTACTGTTATGAAAACAGACCTGAGGAACCGTTTGTCTTTGACCACCCTCGAGACCCTCCTGTGGCTGTGCCGATTTCAAGCCGTCAGACAACCTCCTAAAGAAGTTCACGAGCGACGTGCTTTATGGAGAAAGTCAATGGGAAGAAACTGCGGACGAGGATCCTGAAGACCCGGGAAACAACTCCGACGAATGTCCTTAGCAGTCTACAATTGACTGGAGCTTGAATTTTTCATATTTTCCTTCGTTCTAATCGCATCATTTCACGAATAATAAATGCCTGTCATTCATTCAATGCACGGCTGTCGTTTCTGCGTCAGCAGTCAAACCGAAACGGATAACAAGGAAGGACAAGGAGCGCCTCCCGCAGCATGTGTAGCATGCACAAACACGTCGGGCGCTTTTGGCTATTTTTTTGGCTAGAAGGTACTGGCGTACTGGCTATATTTTGGCTACAGGTGGCCGGAAAACGGGCTATACAAGGCATGATACAAGGCCTTCGCCATCTGGCAACCCTGCGCGTCGCAGCAAGTTGGTTTTCTCTTCAGTAACCGTCGCAAGGATGGTGATGGTGTATCTCCTGTGCAGTATTTACGTGTGTTTCAGTGCGCTTTGTAAGACAATGCGATGACAATGGTTCCTGTGCAACACATTGTCGATTTCCCGGAAGCGTTTTGACGCCAAGAAGACGTAAACGGCGTAGAGGCAAGACCGCACTGTGAAACGCCAATCGGACTGCACGTCGCGAATGTTTGCAGGTATGAGTGATGACCGTGATGTTTTGATTACTATTAATTAGATGTTTCATTTTAGAAACTTCGGAGGAACTTGAAGAGAAACAGGATAAGAAGATTCCGAACGTACGGTGAAGAGGAATGGGGTGTATGTCGCGACCTGCATAGAAAACAGGAGTGTCGTGTCATCTTCTCTAAGAAAATACAAGATGTGAGGTGGCCAACGAACGAAAGCTCCCTGTGGTCCGTGAGTGCATCGCACAGTCAGGCATATGCTTTGTCTAGACACAGTGAGTGATCAGACTTATACTGCGTGGGATGTAAATGTAGAGATGTATTGATTATTTCTTTCTGCTCAGTGTATGCTTTTAGCAGAATAAACGGTAATTACTTGAGCTATATTGTGAGGGTTTTCCTTCCCCCTCCTCCTCACTCATGCCGCACTTCCCCTGGACTCCAACAGAGGTCGCCCCCTTGCTTACGCAAAAGCTGTGGCATGCGCGCTCGCCGCGTCTGAATGACCAGAGACTCCCTTGCCACTAGTCAGTAGTCGTCGCTCGCCATGCTTACTTGACGGTTCTGTTGCTAGTTGTCTGTATCGCTTTCGCCATTAAACGGGTAGTTCGCTGCCCTCATTGTTCTCCCCAAGCCCTGCCTCATGCCTCTCCAGCCCTGGCATCCCCACATTTGGCGCAGTCGACATCAACCCATTGCCTACCCCGCTCGTACCACAATGCCGCCCAGCCTCGCTTTGTTCGCTTGTCACCCCGGTTCTCGGACCTTCTCCCAGGCCGCGCCATCTTTGCCTTCTTCCTCGGCTTCGCCGTCTTGGCCTTGAGCCGCCATATTGTCACGCGGCTTTCGCTCGCTGATTCCACCATGCCGGGTATCAATTGGCGGGAATTGGACGCCGCTACGATGGCAGGCCTCAGCCCACTTCTAATTCGGGATGAACTCTCACGTCGCGATCTTGACACAACCGGCTCGGACGCAGAACTCGTCCAGCGTCTCCAAGCCTGCCTTGACGCAGAACGTTCCACAGCATCCACAACACGGGAAACGCTCCAAGATATCCCTCAAGCTCCTGTGCCTTTTGACCCCCAATTTTACAACAGCTTACAGCATCCATCAACACACTGACACATATCCTGCAACAAGCCCAACAACCCCCGCAATCTCTACCAATGACTATGAGTGTGCCTTCAGAGATAGCTACGTCAACTCTTCCTATGTCTCCTCCATTGTGTGAAACCATGCTCCACTCAAGCAACACATCCCAAGCGTCGACAGCGGACCACGGAGTCAGCGCCATTCCATCGCCCCATCCCCAAACCGCACCTCAGTCTGCTTTGCATCCTGTACTTCAGCCTTACCAGATGTCTTACGTTCCTCAAATAAACGTCACCACCATGCCCGACATTTCGTCTAGCATACCTGCCTTTGAGGACGGCAAGAAACAAAAAGCACGTCTATGGATTGAGGATCTTCAACGAACGCAACAACTGGCATCATGGTCACCAGACACTACACGCTTAATCGCGGCCAGTAAACTGCGCGGCACAGCCAAGAACTGGCATCTGACTTCGGGTCGTGAGTACCCCACGTGGGACTCATGGAAGACTGCCTTCCTCGACACATTCGCACAGGAAACGTCACTGATCCAGTGGCAGCAGCAGGTTATGGCTACCGTGCAACACAGCTCCCAGTCCCTGCGTGACTACGCCTACGGAAAGCTCCGTGCTATCAACAAATGCCCTGCTCCCCCCACAGATGCTCAAAAAGTGGAGTACCTACTGCAGGGTATATCAACCCAGTCCACTGCTACAAGCATCGCCGCACAGCGTCCAGCGTCAGTGGCAGCGTTTCTTGAGATGTGCAATGACATAGATCGCACACTCCAGCATTTGCAACAGCCAACCTCTGTGCCCCCACGTCACAGTCAGGAGGAATACAAACGCCATCAAAGTCGTCCAAGTGCATCGTTGGGACCCCCCAACACTGGACCACCTGAACACCAACTTGCAAGTCCCAATACTGCAAATCTCAAGTCTTATCCAGAAGGTCGTCCGCGCCCCCATGCTCTACAACAGCGTGTTCGAATTGCGGACTTAGCCCCGGAACAAAAAGAAGTCCGGTACGAAGCTCTGTCTCAGCGCTACGGTGCACCAGCATTCCGCCCTGGTGACCCACTAAGCGAAGCTGTCTGCTTCTCGTGTCGTGAGAAAGGCCACCTCTCCTCCAAGTGCCCTACAAAGCAAGGCCGACAAAATCACGGTTCCTCATCATCAAAGACTGCAACACAGACTACTACCATACCAGCACCGCCAGTGCCTCACGCTCTACATACCACCACATCAGAAACTTTTGACGGGTCTCAACTGGAGTGCTCATTTTTTAGAGCTACTATCGCCAGTATCGGACCATGCGACGCATTTCCTGACTCTGGGTCAAAAATGACCATTATTCACCAGTCCCTCGTGACCAGCACACAGCTACTTCCTTGGACCCAGCCACCACTGGGAGTAGTCGGTGGATCGACCGTTCTACCAGAAGGAACGATCTGTCTGAAGATTACAATTGGACCTATTTCTGGAGTCGTAGAGGCTGTTGTCCTCCACAATAACGTGTTGCCCTTGATTTTGGGTGAGGACTGGTTCCGCGTAACAGGCACCCGCCTTGTCTTTGAGCCACCTAACCCAGCAGAAGTACACCACCCTGCTTCAGGTTCAGTAGTACAAGCACATCTCAAACTCTATCCTCGTTCATCTTGCGCAGTTGTTCTTCACCAGTCGTCCCTAGCGCAAGGCACAGCACCAGAAGCCCAACCTACTCTGGGTCTTCAGGAGTCGTCGCTACCAGATACAAAACCTCCATGGGAGCCCCTTTGCAAAAGCACGGCACCATCACACTGCACTCGTTCTGCACCTGATGAAACCGTTACAATACCTGTTCACGACGACTTGCCACCAGCAGCTGTGGGCAAGGAACTGTCGCAGGCACAACAGTCGGAGCTCGCCTCAGTCTTGTCAACTCACCACAGTGTTTTTGCTCGCAATGAAGATGACATCGGTCATCTAAAAGGACTTGAGCATCACATCGAATTACTACCCAACGCAGTGCCATACAGCAGGAGTCCATATCGATACTCCCCAGATGACCGTCGGTTTTTGGATGAGCAAACGGATAAACTTCTAAAGCAAGGCATCCTCCTTCCAGCTACAGGGCCATGGGCTTTCCCGGCTATCGTCGTCACCAGAGGACAAAAGAAACGACTTTGCGTCAACTACATACCCTTAAACAAACTTACAATCACAGCCGTGCACCCACTGCCGCATGCAGACGACATCATTCACGATGTAGCAGGAGCATCCTACTTTGCCTGTCTCGATTTAAAGTTTGCCTACTGGCAAGTCAGCCTTCGACCAGAGGACTATGCTAAGACTGCCTTTATCACACACAGTGGCACTTACATGTGGACACGTATGCCTTTTGGCCTCAAGAATGCCCCATCTACCTTTCAACGTGCCATGCAACTTGTGTTCAGCAACTTCAAAGCCCCACAAAAGTCAGGAATTCGTATCTATTTAGATGACATTCTGGTTTTCGCATGATCTTTTCCTGACTTCGTCGAAGTGCTCCAATTGGTGCTCCACCGCTTGGAACACCATGGACTGAAAGTTTCACTTGATAAGTGTCGTTACGGGCTATCTCGAATCCGTTTTCTAGGATTCATCCTCTGCAGCGACGGGAAACTTCCCGATCCAACCAAAGTGACCGCCATGTTAAACATCCCAAGACCAACAACACGGAAGCAAGTTCTCTCCTGGGTACAAACTGCAAATTTCTACCGCCGCTTTATCAAAAACTTCTCAAGGATTGCCACCCCACTGTATGCCCTCGTCAAAGCCCCCGAGTGGTATTGGAACACTACGTGTGAACAAGCTTTTCAGACTGTACGCAAAGCCCTTACTGAAGCGCCACTTCTGGGACATTTTCTTGAGGAAGTTCCAACTACTGTAACTACAGATGCATCCGCATCAGCTGTCGGTGCAGTGCTTACTCAACTTCAGAATGGCCATGACACAGTCATCGAGTATGCTAGCCGCAAGCTTACGCCTGACGAACAAAAACTGCACAGTAATGTTTGGGAATGTATCACCGTCCATTGGGCCATTACGTTAAGGTTCCGCCACTACCTTTTAGGCCGAAAGTTTCCTCTCATTACCGACAATTGGACTGTTGTTTGCCTTACCACCAACGTTCGCCCGTCACGTCGCTTCACAGGCATGCTTATGGACTTAATTGAATTTGACTTTAGCGTGGAACATCGCCCAGGTCGCCAAAATGTTGTCGCCGATCACCTTTCTCGCCTGTCACTTGCCATCACAGCACATAACAGTTCACTCGCTGAACTGCAACGAGAGGATCCCCAGTGCGCAGCCGCCCGGCTAACAATGCAAGACAACCCATCGTGCAGCGACTTCTTGGACATCGATGGAATTCTCTACAAACAGTCGGACTCTGGGCACCCAACCTTGGTCGTCCCCGCAAAAATGCGATCAGCCATCCTCCATACTATGCATGATTGTGCAGGCCACATGGGTTCAGAACGCACACTACGCAAGCTTCACGACCGTTACTGGTGGCCCGGACTAACGGCATCAGTACAGAACTATGTTACATCGTGCCAAACCTGCCAGCTCTACAATCGTCCTACCTCAAAGAATGTTGGCTTTATGGGACACGTGCCAGTCTCTGAAATCCCATTTTCAATCATCGCATTTGACCACATAATGATGCCACCAACAGGGAGTGCCCGCTACATCTTTAACGTGATTGACTTCACAACACGCTTCATCATCCCTGCCGCAGTACGTTCTACAAACACCGTGGACGTAATAGCCCATCTGCATTCAATATTCTACCGTTTTGGTGCCCCAGACCATTGTCTCTCCGACCACGGAGCAGCTTTCGAGTCTGCCCAGTTTGTGCGTTTCATGCGCCTTCACGGAGTGCAAGTACACTACTCCACTGCCTACCGAGCGGAAGGAAACGGAATGATAGAGCGCAGCAACGGCTCACTCGTCACAGTCCTATGGAAAATCAGTCCACAAAACCAACCACCCTGGGATTCCAAGTTAGCAGAAGCTGCATTCGCCGTAAATACAGCGTATAACGCCAGCACTGGCTTCAGCCCGTTTGAACTTCTCTTCGGATACTTGCCAAAACTCCCCGAAGAACGACATCGCCCCCCAAGTGCTTCGTCGCTCGCAGAACG
This sequence comes from Ornithodoros turicata, assembly GCF_037126465.1. Taxonomy (NCBI): domain Eukaryota; kingdom Metazoa; phylum Arthropoda; class Arachnida; order Ixodida; family Argasidae; genus Ornithodoros; species Ornithodoros turicata. The sequence continues at coordinate 21,846 of NW_026999509.1, read as the reverse complement.
GCTACTAGATGTTCAAACTGCACGCGTAGAGGCTCTCACAAACTCTGAAACTGCTCAGCATCGTAGAAAAAAGCTATATGATCGAACCCATCGTCAACACTCCTTCCAAGTGGGTGACTTCGTTTGGATTCGCCGCCAACAGCCAGTTCTGCAAGGCCTCGAGAAACTCTCCCCTCGCTTTAAAGGCGTTTACCGCCTAACGGAACAACTCACTCCATCGACGTTTCAGGCTATGCCAGTTACGGGACAGTCCATAAGACAAACCAAACAACCACGCACGATGCATGTCTCCCAGTTAAAGAAATACGTGCCCCCTCTTTCAGCGCAAATCGACGAAGACCGTTTGTCATCGCAGCCTGCCAGTGACCTGACCGACACTTCGGACTACTCCGCATCACTGCCAGTGACGCAAGTAAATTCAGCGTCTCAACCAACAACAGAACAGCCTTCTCAACGTCCAAATAGACAGCGCAAACCGCCGTCCTATCTAAGTGACTATGAACTCGAACTGTGAAACGTTTTTGGTCCACTAAGTAACATTTTTTTCTTGTTTGTGCACTGTCATGTTGCTTATAGCTTATTTTAGTTTGTATTGTGACATATTGTTGTCAATGTTTAACTTCTTCAAATGGGACTTTGGTCTTCAGGAAGGGGTGGGATGTGAGGGTTTTCCTTCCCCCTCCTCCTCACTCATGCCACACTTCCCCTGGACTCCAACAGAGGTCGCCCCCTTGCTTACGCAAAAGCTGTGGCATGCGCTCGCCGCGTCTGAATGACCAGAGACTCCCTTGCCACTAGTCAGTAGTCGTCGCTCGCCATGCTTACTTGACGGTTCTGTTGCTAGTTGTCTGTATCGCTTTCGCCATTAAACGGGTAGTTCGCTGCCCTCATTGTTCTCCCCAAGCCCTGCCTCATGCCTCTCCAGCCCTGGCATCCCCACAATATGTGCATTTCTACTCATTATTTTCGGTCATGCATTCAGTGGTCCCAGCTGCTAAGTGGCCGGATCCCGGACCACTTAGCAGAGGGGACCACTGGATCAATTCCACTGGTTCCACTTCAAGTGGGACCATCGTGAAGCTGGTTCCACTTTCAACTGGTCCCAGTCACTAAGTGGTCCCACACTCAAAGTGGGACCTGTCCAATAAACCACTTCGAAGTGGTCCCACTCCAGATTTTTGCCTGGGGAGAATGTGCACGAATTGGAGTTACAGCATTCGCAGACGCGCGCACCTGGATAAACAGCAATAAAAAGAGACCATGCATGTGCTAAAATAGATCAGAGTAATAGATCAAACAAAACATGGCAAGTGTGGACACGATGAAATCTTAAAGGGGGAAGCTGCCCAACTTGGAGTCTCAACGACCATTCTGGGAACAAAATGGTACCTGTGATGCTCCAGCTGGAACTTCTGGAACCATCTGAGACCAGAGTGGTACCACTGATGTCACCAAAGTGGAACCAGCCACCCCACTTGGGAATCCAGCTGGGACCATCCACATTCAACTGGAACCATTCCGGGACCATCAAACATCCAACTGGAACCAGTCCAGATTCAACTGGAACCATTCTGGGACCAGCCCAGATTTTCGCCTGGGGTCACATGTATGCACATGGCTGGCTGGCTGGCTGGCTTTCTAAAAGTAATCTACAGTCCTAACAACAAATACACCAATGACACCAGTGGCGCAGCTCCGCCAGTAGTTCGCTTTGGTGTAGGTATTCCGTTGTGCTGTGGGTGAAGCTCCCGGCTGTCTCTGTGGTGGAGGTGAGACCCTTATTTCCACCTTGTCTTGTCCATTGGTCCGGGGCAGCAACTATTCCTTGAAAGAAACTTACAAGCAATCAGTGGGAAACCAAGCAACGCAGAAAATCATGCAACAAAGTAACAGTCACATGTATGCACATGGCTGGCTGGCTGGCTTTCTAAAAGTAATCTACAGTCCTAACAACAAATACACCAATGACACCAGTGGCGCAGCTCCGCCAGTAGTTCGCTTTGGTGTAGGTATTCCGTTGTGCTGTGGGTGAAGCTCCCGGCTGTCTCTGTGGTGGAGGTGAGACCCTTATTTCCACCTTGTCTTGTCCATTGGTCCGGGGCAGCAACTATTCCTGAAAGAAACTTACAAGCAATCAGTGGGAAACCGAGCAATGCAGAAAATCATGCAACAAAGTAACAGTCACATGTATGCACATGGCTGGCTGGCTTTCTAAAGTAATCTACAGTCCTAACAACAAATACACCAATGACACCAGTGGCGCAGCTCCGCCAGTAGTTCGCTTTGGTGTAGGTATTCCGTTGTGCTGTGGGTGAAGCTCCCGGCTGTCTCTGTGGTGGAGGTGAGACCCTTATTTCCACCTTGTCTTGTCCATTGGTCCGGGCAGCAACTATTCCTTGAAAGAAACTTACAAGCAATCAGTGGGAAACCGAGCAATGCAGAAAATCATGCAACAAAGTAACAGTCACATGTATGCACATGGCTGGCTGGCTTTCTAAAAGTAATCTACAGTCCTAACAACAAATACACCAATGACACCAGTGGCGCAGCTCCGCCAGTAGTTCGCTTTGGTGTAGGTATTCGTTGTGCTGTGGGTGAAGCTCCCGGCTGTCTCTGTGGTGGAGGTGAGACCCTTATTTCCACCTTGTCTTGTCCATTGGTCCGGGGCAGCAACTATTCCTTGAAAGAAACTTACAAGCAATCAGTGGGAAACCGAGCAATGCAGAAAATCATGCAACAAAGTAACAGTCACATGTATGCACATGGCTGGCTGGCTTTCTAAAAGTAATCTACAGTCCTAACAACAAATACACCAATGACACCAGTGGCGCAGCTCCGCCAGTAGTTCGCTTTGGTGTAGGTATTCCGTTGTGCTGTGGGTGAAGCTCCCGGCTGTCTCTGTGGTGGAGGTGAGACCCTTATTTCCACCTTGTCTTGTCCATTGGTCCGGGGCAGCAACTATTCCTTGAAAGAAACTTACAAGCAATCAGTGGGAAACCGAGCAATGCAGAAAATCATGCAACAAAGTAACAGTCACATGTATGCACATGGCTGGCTGGCTTTCTAAAAGTAATCTACAGTCCTAACAACAAATACACCAATGACACCAGTGGCGCAGCTCCGCCAGTAGTTCGCTTTGGTGTAGGTATTCCGATGTGCTGTGGGTGAAGCTCCCGGCTGTCTCTGTGGTGGAGGTGAGACCCTTATTTCCACCTTGTCTTGTCCATTGGTCCGGGGCAGCAACTATTCCTTGAAAGAAACTTACAAGCAATCAGTGGGAAACCGAGCAATGCAGAAAATCATGCAACAAAGTAACAGTCACATGTATGCACATGGCTGGCTGGCTTTCTAAAAGTAATCTACAGTCCTAACACAAATACACCAATGACACCAGTGGCGCAGCTCCGCCAGTAGTTCGCTTTGGTGTAGGTATTCCGTTGTGCTGTGGTGAAGCTCCCGGCTGTCTCTGTGGTGGAGGTGAGACCCTTATTTCCACCTTGTCTTGTCCATTGGTCCGGGGCAGCAACTATTCCTTGAAAGAAACTTACAAGCAATCAGTGGGAAACCGAGCAATGCAGAAAATCATGCAACAAAGTAACAGTCACATGTATGCACATGGCTGGCTGGCTTTCTAAAAGTAATCTACAGTCCTAACAACAAATACACCAATGACACCAGTGGCGCAGCTCCGCCAGTAGTTCGCTTTGGTGTAGGTATTCCGTTGTGCTGTGGGTGAAGCTCCCGGCTGTCTCTGTGGTGGAGGTGAGACCCTTATTTCCACCTTGTCTTGTCCATTGGTCCGGGGCAGCAACTATTCCTTGAAAGAACTTACCAAGCAATCAGTGGGAAACCGTGCAACGCAGAAAATCATGCAACAAAGTAAACAGTCACATGTATGCACATGGCTGGCTGGCTTTCTAAAAGTAATCTACAGTCCTAACAACAAATACACCAATGACACCAGTGGCGCAAGCTCCGCCAGTAGTTCGCTTTGGTGTAGGTATTCCGTTGTGCTGTGGGTGAAGCTCCCGGCTGTCTCTGTGGTGGAGGTGAGACCCTTATTCCACCTTGTCTTGTCCCATTGGTCCGGGGCAGCAACTATTCCTTGAAAGAAACTTACAAGCAATCAGTGGGAAACCGAGCAACGCAGAAAATCATGCAACAAAGATAACAGTCACATGTATGCACATGGCTGGCTGGCTTTCTAAAAGTAATCTACAGTCCTAACAACAAATACACCAATGACACCAGTGGCGCAGCTCCGCCAGTAGTTCGCTTTGGTGTAGGTATTCCGTTGTGCTGTGGGGGTGAAGCTCCCGGCTGTCTCTGTGGTGGAGGTGAGACCCCTTATTTCCACCTTGTCTTGTCCATTGGTCCGGGGCAGCAACTATTCCTTGAAAGAAACTTACAAGCAATCAGTGGGAAACGAGCAACGCAGAAAATCATGCAACAAAGTAACAGTCACATGTATGCACATGGCTGGCTGGCTGGCTGGCTTTCTAATAAGTAATCTACAGTCCTAACAACAAATACACCAATGACACCAGTGGCGCAGCTCCGCCAGTAGTTCGCTTTGGTGTAGGTATTCCGTTGTGCTGTGGGTGAAGCTCCCGGCTGTCTCTGTGGTGGAGGTGAGACCCTTATTTCCACCTTGTCTTGTCATTGGTCCGGGGCAGCAACTATTTCATTGAAAGAAACTTACAAGCAATCAGTGGGAAACCGAGCAACGCAGAAAATCATGCAACAAAGTAACAGTCACATGTATGCACATGGCTGGCTGGCTTTCTAAAAGTATCTACAGTCCTAACAACAAATACACCAATGACACCAGTGGCGCAGCTCCGCCAGTAGTTCGCTTTGGTGTAGGTATTCCGTTGTGCTGTGGGTGAAGCTCCCGGCTGTCTCTGTGGTGGAGGTGAGACCCTTATTTCCACCTTGTCTTGTCCATTGGTCCGGGGCAGCAACTATTCCTTGAAAGAAACTTACAAGCAATCAGTGGGAAACCGAGCAATGCAGAAAATCATGCAACAAAGTAACAGTCACATGTATGCACTTGGCTGGCTGGCTTTCTAAAAGTAATCTACAGTCCTAACAACAAATACACCATGGACACCAGTGGCGCAGCTCCGCCAGTAGTTCGCTTTGGTGTAGGTATCCGTGTGCTGTGGTGTGTGAAGCTCCCGGCTGTCTCTGTGTATGGGTGGTGCGTCCCTTATTTCCCACATGTCTTGTCCATTGGTCGGGGCAGCAACTATTCCTTGAAAGAAACTTACAAGCAATCAGTGGGAAACCGTAGCAACGCAGAAATCATGCAACAAAAGTAACAGTCACATGTATGCACATGGCTGGCTGGCTTTCTAAAAGTAATCTACAGTCCTAACACAAAAATACACCAATGACACCAGTGCGCAGCTCCGCCAGTAGTTCGCTTTGGTGTAGGTATTCGTTGTGCTGTGGGTGAAGCTCCCGGCTGTCTCTGTGGTGGAGGTGAGACCCTTATTTCCACCTTGGTCTTGTCCATTGGTCCGGGGCAGCAACTATCATTGAAAGAAATCGTAGTATGAGAAGAAGAACAACAACAACAATAAATGAGGAAGAAGTTATGATGACATGCATGGGATGTTACCCCAAGGTAGCAACAGGACCCTACCCCACTTCACAGCGGTTAACATGAGAGGATGAATTATGATGAACGCGAAGCGACGACAGGTCGGAGTTCTGTTTAGAGCACATCCAGACGTCCAGTGGCTTGCATGAAAGCAAAAATGGAGCGAACAGCCCGACACTGATGCAGAGGGGAACTCCATGGGTCAAGTACTTTGGGGGAAATATTCTTATAAAGAAATGGAAAGGAGCTCAAGTTGGCATCGTAACACCCAGCGTTCACACGTGTACCGCTCACAGTCTTCGATGATATGAAGGATTGTAGCTAGGATGTGGCAAGCTCTGCACAGCGCCGTGTTACTGTAACCCAGCTTAACATGGAATAGAGAACTGCACGGGCCTAATTTTCAGGCCCGTGCAGGGCCCAGGCCGGCTGTTACGGACGCCCGGTCCGGGCCCGACATCGTCTAGATTTCCAGTCCTTTCCCGGCCCATACCCGACTCCACCGGCCCAGCCTGAACCCAACTGTTTCCATGCTGAGGCCCCGTCCCTGCCCGCCTCTGCTCTATGTGTTCTCGAGGCCCGGAGACGCGTGTTTCTATTTACATTTACTAAAGAGCAAAGCCCAGGGAGGAAAAGGACGCAGCTAACTGGTAGGGAGAGTGATGAGGTACACTCGAACGGAACGGCTGTGTTTCTCTGCCGGCAAGTCGCTCTGTGCTTGGTGCTTGCTTGCTTGCTTTTGCTTGGGAAGGCAGCGCGGAACGGCGCGTGGGCGATATGTTTGTACCTTGCGGTTCAAGAGAGACTCATCTCCGCTCTATTGCGCACGCACCGGTGCTAGTTCCCCTTTCTCGTACTCTCCCGCGAACGAAATATGTCAGAACACCTAACCTAACTGACCCTCGTGCCGGACACTCAGCACGCCCGCCACACCAATTGTCCCCAAATGTGTGTGAGTGCACGTGCGAAATCTAGCAGACTCATTACACGAAATAATCATGATCACATACAGGGTTGGTCACGCAACGTGTGATTTGACCCTTGTAAGAAAACGGCTCAACAGAAAAATATGGGGCAAGCGGCTACCTTCCGGCCATTGAATTTTCCACCTACTAAAATTACTTTCAACGACCTCTAATATAAATGAATGACTTTTTTGAACTGAACTCGGAAATTTGTCTAGCCAATGTAACGTTTTTCCTGCTAAATGAGATAGACCGTGGTTGAATTAACCAATCCCACTGCAAAATACGTTACGTATTGTACGGCTGTTATATGCGGGAAAGTCGTCCGAAAACTGAGGTTTTTATTTGCGCCTTTGCCAGCTGAAAGATGCGCAACTAAACCTCAATTTTCGGACAACTTTTCTGGACATAACCACCGTACTACGAATCGTATTTTGCGGTGAGTTTGGCTAATTCAACCACGGTCTATCGGACTGAGCAAGAAAAACGTTACATTGACTAGGGAAATTTCCGAGTTCAATTAAAAAATTCGATTCATTTCAATTATTAGTCGTCGAAATTATTTTTAGTAGGTGTCAAATTGAGTGGTGGTGGAAGGCAACCGCTTACCCCATATTTTTCTGTTGAGCCTTTTCTTTTTTTCTTTTTTTACAAGGACAAATGGCTCGTTACGTGACGCACCCTGTATAAAAAGGTGATAGTTCTAGATGAGAATACCATGATATCCCATAACCAATGGAAAAAGAAAGTGACATCAAAATTCAGCTGTCCAGTCCCGTTGAATTTGCTCGCATACAAGCCCGACCGGCCAGCGTGTTCAATCCCGTACCCGGCTCGGACCCGGTGACTAAAACTCTAGCCCGGCCCGGCCCGTGGGCCGGATCGGGCTTTCGGGTAAGCCCGGGCCCGTGCGGTGCTCTAACACGGAACACAGGGGTGAAGGCGCCGTAGGTCGGGTAGTATGCTGGGGGCGTAGGCGGCCCGGGACCCAGAAACCTCACGTGCGGCATAGATACTACACCGCTCTACTTCAAAAAATTGTATGTTCCTAACAAGGAAAAACACCCTCGATATATTTTATTTCTGCAAACTAGAGGCACTACACTCTTAAAAATGAACTTCGCCGCATAGCACGCTCCTAGCCAACCATAATCTCGAATGATATCGTTATCTGCCCTGATTTGTTGAAAACGGGAGGCGTACGCCTTTTTTGTGACACTTATGCTGTTCATAATTGTCACAAAAAAGGCGTACGCCTACAGTTTTCAACAAATCAGGGCAGATAACGATATCATTTATGGTTGGCTAGGAGCGTGCTATGCGGTGATGTTCATTTTAAAGAGTGTAGACCGTCCTGCAGTTTGCTTTTTTTTGTCGTCTCTACTTATGCATTTTTGCGAAAAAAACTGAAACTTCGGACTTCGGATTTTCCATTTAAAAAATGGCTATACCTAGGGGCTTGACATTTTTTTAGGTAATGTACACATTGTGGGGATTAAATGAAAAAAAAAATTCGATACGTAATACCTAACGTGTCATTAAAAAATAATCAATATTGCAGGTTTTGTGCAACATTGGCAGTCGTTCTTCTCTGCTGTTTTATGTTCAAAATCGCTAGAAACCCGCTCGCAAATAGACACACACTTCTCCAAGCACATCCCTCTAAAATGTTCCCGATCCGTTGAAGGATTGGCACGCAAGAGCCGCGCACATAGAGTGAGGTTTCGCGCACTGCGCGGAAGTTTTTTGAGACACCTAGCGGAGAAGCGGTTATCTTTCGGACCGAAATATTTTGCAATTGCGTTGTGCGCGTGAAGTGGAACGCCACAAAACAATTTCGTCGAAATGCCTGATGGCCCAGCCACCGACCTCGGACGTTTGAGCTGTACTGTTAGAAATGAACTTCACCGCGTAGCACGCTTCTAGCCAACCATAATCTCGAATGATACCGTTATCTGCCCTGGTTTGTTAAAAACGGGATGCGTACGCATTTCTTGTGACACTTATGCTGTTCATAATTGTCACAAAAAAGGCGTACGCCTCCCGTTCTCAACAAATCAGGGCAGATAACGATATTATTCGAGGTGATGATTGGCTAGGAGTGTGGTATGCGGTGAAGGTCATTTTTGAGAGTGATGTAACGAGCCGATACTTAAATGAGTAGTCATCTGAACCATCGATTGTACTATCGAGTGTTTGGATGACAATCACCATCACTTTCATCTCTAAATTCTACTGTGCATATTTTGATGCTGGACGTCTTGAGTTACACCGGGACATGGCGATCGATATATTGCTACGCAGCGTTGCGTCGTGCCCTTGAAAACATTGCTGTGATATGTTATAGGACACTTCTCGGGGGGATGTCGACAGCCATATAAGAGAGACCTTATATCGGAATTGACAGAACTCTTAAAAATCAAACTAACCATTCCACTGACGTCGTGCCGTCATAAAGATCGTTCTCCTGCCTCCGTCGCATCAAAACATATTTGAGATCAACAATGTCCAAAGCCCGACTGAAGCATGTAGCGCTCGCCACAAAGAGGTCGCCCGCAAATTAAACCTTTATGCCATTGCGGACCACTTCATAGGATGGTCCGCAGTGCGAACGCATATATTTTTCACCACGGCGCAGAAATTGTTTTCTATCCCATTTTGTTTCATTCGAGATTTCAGTGTAGAAATCGAATAAAAATTTGCGAGACACACATACAACAGTCTCTATAGTCATTCTAGGGCAGTTATTTCAACCTGCCTATAGCAACTACATCTATTTTGTCTTGCCCTTGTCAGACAGACGCTGATCACTGCGTGTTTTGGAATGAGCGTACCCAAAACGTGTACCAAAAATACTAGTAAATGTATCCAAGAAAATTAGCAGTTAGAAATTCCGCGCACAGCAAAAGTAAAAGTAAGAAGTCGCTCTGCAAGAAGGAAATCCGGAAGCAAATAATGAATTACCGCCATTCAGCTTACATGCATGTATCATCTCCGCACGCAGTGATGAAATAGTCTTCGGAAACACAAAATCACGAAGTGTGCACTGATTTTAGCGAAACATAGCGCAAATGCGACGAAGACATTCGTATTTTGCTTTCCTTTCATGTCGTCTGCGATGAGAAACAAATGCTAGCAGACGACAGTCACGTGACGTAACTATGCTGCGTCACGAGCAAAAATATCTTCCTGAAAACGTCAGTAAAGTTTCAGTAAAACGTTACGCATGTTAATAAAAATGAAACCACTAGCATTTTCTTCCAAGTCAACTACAATTTCGAAGGAGATGTGCTTAGCGTGTGCTATAGCAGCTTGGAGCAGCCAAGCCTTGTCGTCTGCTACGGAACGGGCATTTGCAGTTCTGTTTATGCTTTTCGTTGGATAAATTATTTATATCTGTCGATATATTTCCGTGTATTTTTTTCAGTCCCATTTGTTTCGCTCGAGATTTCAGTGTAGAAATCGAATGAAAATTGCGAGACACACATACAACAGTCTCTATAGTCACTCTAGGGCAGTTATTTCAACCTGCCTACAACAACTACATCTATTCTGTCTTGCCCTTGTCGATCAGACACAGACCACTGCGGATTTTGGAATGAGTGTACCCAAAGCGCGTAAAAAAAAAATACTAGCAAACGTATCCAAGAAAATTAGCAGTTAGAAATTCCGCGCACGGCAAAAGTAAAGGCGTAAAAGTCGCTCTGCAAGAAGGAAGTCCGGAAGCAAATAATGAATTACCGCCATTCAGCTTACATTGTATCATCTCCGCACGCAGTGATGAAATCGTCTTCGGAAACACAAAATCACGAAGTGTGCACTGATTTTAGCGAAACATAGCGCAAATGCGACGAAGACATTCGTATTTTGCTCTTCCTTTCATGTCGTCTGCGATGAGAAACAAATGCTAGCAGACGACAGTCACGTGACGTAACTATGCTGCGTCACGAGCAAAAATATCTTCTGAAAACTTCAGTAAAGTTTCAGTAAAATGTTACACGTGTTAATAAAAATGAAACCACTAGCATTTTCTCCCAAGTCAACTACAGCTTTCGAAAGAGATGTGCTTAGCGTCTGCACGCTAAGCTCATCCCTTTCGAAAGCGAAAGCCGTGGCAGACGACAAGGCTTGGCCAAGCCTTGTCGTCTGCTACGGCTTGCGCTGGTCAGAACACACATTTGCAGTTCTGTTTATGCTTTTCGTTTGATAAAGAATTTATATATATCAATATATTTCCGCGTCCTTTTTTTTCTTTTTTTTTTTGTGCATATATACGTTGCATAGTAAAAAAGCAAAAGCTGACTGCAAGAAAATTACACTGGGGTGGGCAAAAGTACAGAACAAGAAAATAACTCTTCTGTGATGTGGAAATGACCAATACAAACAGAAAAAAATACGCTTAACAACTTGAGATGTATTTTAGTAGAATAAGCTGTATGTAAAGAAGGATTAACTTGGTTTCCCCACGCAGACGGCATTCGGTTTCCCAATCGTGTTGCACGGTGCGGAATTGACCAAATAGCGCAACACAAAAGCCGTATAATGTGGCTGAAGAACACAAATACGATGTAATAGAATCTGTGGACTGGCACGACTCATGGCTCACTCTATCACGTAGAAGAATATATAGATAGAGCCAGCGTATCTCGCGCGTGATATTCACAACTTCACAACTGAACATATCGCTATACGATCAGGTGTATCGTGCCCCATTTGTAGTTCCAAACATATTTTTCCAAGCACAACTATAATCTGACATAAGCTACACAGCTTACCACAATACACGGAAGGATTTGCGCTTCGTTATAGGAACGGCAAACCAAATGAAGGAATAACAGCTTACGTCAACGTCTTGCAGATGTGGTGACGAAAAACTCTTCAGAGATGTAAAGCAAGAAGGTATGCACTGATTTGAGCAAGAATATAACTAAAAACACTGAGGAAATTCGTACATGACAATCAGAGAAACGACTTTCGGTGTCGTCTGCAAAGAGAGTGAAAACCGGCAGACGACAATCACGTGATACGATTGTACAGCTGGAACAAAGCGAAACATGTGTTTGTATGTCAACACATGTCCATAACAGTGAAAAAAACGAATACTAGCACGTACTAAACATAGTATGTAAGTGAACTTTTAAATTCAGATCGTACCAGGAATGCGATTGCGACTAGGAGCGCCACCCCCTGTCGTCTGCTCCGTCTGCTGCAGCGAGCGGTAGTTTCGATTTCGATACCGGACCCTAGATGACGCGCGCGATTACCGCAGCTTTCAACGAAATCGCCCTCCACATGCCAAAATCTTTTGCAACGGGCCTTCCTCCAAAATATAGTGGAGAACAAGACCGTTCAGAATCAGATGAATGGATGAAGTTTTCTGCATGAAGCCAGGCTTTGTTGTTGATTATCAGCCAAAATAGTCCCAGCAAACCATCAATATCCCACAGACCTCCCAAATTGGTCTCACACGTCACAGATGTCACGCGTATCTTCACAACGTCCGCTGTATATCCACCATGAGACGTCACAAATATCCCCCAGTGAATATTCTGTGGATATACTACGAATATCACAACAATGACATTTCTTTACCTTACAAGGATGTATTGTGTCGATAACAGCCATTTCCAGCATTCTCAGACGTGGCAATTTCATTTTTTGCATAAAAAGGTTATAAACTATCCTTAAATAAATCACGTCTCACTTCAGACATGTACAACTGAACAAATAAAAAGCTCTCACAGAATAAGCTGCTGTTCAACACCGACTATTGGTGTAACGTAGAATGCACGTTGTCTAATGTTGACTAATGTTGAGCAATGTTGTATGTATAGATAGATAGTGCTGAATCAACGCTATTTCAACTGTACCTGGTCAATGGTGGATTGTGAACATAAAGAACAACGTTGATTTTAAGAGCCACTCAACGAAAGATTTGCGCAGCAAATATTTGCGTGGGTTCTATATTGTACCTTCGACATATTGTCAACTTTTATCACGAACGGAAAAGTCGTTGCGTCTTTACTCAACATACTGCGCACCCAATTTGTTCACGTGCCGTTCGCATGTAGAGGAAGGCCTGTTTGATGTGGTACTTATCTCACTCTTTCCTCATAATAATATTGATTTTATGCCATCATATCCATACGTTTTCTAACCATATTTGTAACGACTCATCACGTATCGCACCATAGTCAATAAACAAAAGAGAAAGAGAAAAAAAAACATATTTTACCTTTTCCACGGGAATTATAATGATCGGTCAGGTATGTTGAGTGATATAACAAGAATGAAGTTCCCAACAAGCGCGAGCCGAAGCGTAACGACGTCTGCCTCATCGCCATCGACATTCTCCAACCGCCGTTTCAAACAGGCGAGGCGCGTCTTCGTAGCGGTTCGGTAGGATATGACATGTCACACGGAAGGGTCTTTGGAACCTCAGCATCGTGCGTATTTTGTACTGGAATATATTGGCTGGGAAACGTGCTGTAGTACAATCCCCAGCGCTGCACTGCAGTGACGGTCTAGTTTCGGAATGCAAAACATAACGTAATTAAGAATCGAACGGCAGGACACCTGTGAAACACTGTTAGGATACATCAGTATACTGGCACCTTACAAAATTGTGTGATGACAAACAACGATCAATGCTAGCAGCGCAATAAATACTCACAATCTCTGTTGCCTCCCATTGTTTTCTATGGGCACACCAACATGGCGGCCCGAAGGCACGCCTCTCCCCCACGAGCCCCTCTCCCATGCGCGATCCAGCCTTTATACATAGAGATCAGTGGCGTCACCGCGTCACCATTCCCCAAGTCGGCTTCCCTTAGCGTACGGGTGCATTAGGTGAAGGGTGAAGCCCACCTTACAAAACTACCGTTGTGGCCAGATTGTAAGTTTCCGCCGTGAATGGCGAAATGTAGCAATTTGGTATCAGGTGAAGCCCACTTTACGGAGCCGCTTGTGTTGCTTCGTGTCGTTTTCTCCCCTTATCCTTTGTAACATTATGTGCATATTTATTTCCCACGATTTCTTTCTCTTTTTCGTTTTCGTTTTGGACCTTCTTTTTTTGCCTTTCTGTGTGTGTGTGTGTGTGTGTGTGTACTACCACAAAGAATTCCCTGGGGAGCGGGGACGGAGGAACTTACAACTAATAGGCAAAAGACTAGCATCGAGCGCAATCGAAAGCTCGGATATGCAGACGGTCCGGATGAGGTTGAAATCATTATGATGATAACTGGGGGGGGGGGGGGGGGATATATTTATTAAGAAAAAAAAAAAGACTAAAAGGTTAGCTCAACCGGGAAAAAGGAAAGGTTAGCCGGGTATAGTTCTTGACTACCTAGCTGCGAGTGAAGAGCCGGAACTCCCCCGTACTCCCATTTATTTTACTAACCTGTCCTTTGCTTTTCCTTGTTTGTGTTGTGGGGTCGTGTACCCCATAACGGAGTGGCACTTTCAACTTAGACAGTAATGAGTTTATAGCGTGTAATGTGGTGGAACTTGCGCATATGGTGTGGGTTATCAAAGAAAGTATTTATTTACCTCGTGAACGCGACCTCGTCTCCGTGGGGTCAGCGTCCACCAGCTATTGTCCACCGGTGACATCACGCTGTGAATGTCGTCAAGGGAAGGAGCATGTGAGCGCTGGGTTCGGCTCCATGAAAGGTCGCAGCGATTAACCACAACAATAAAAAAGAAAAGCAAACAACAGTGGGACATGCGCCTGTACGTCATGTTTGCCGGTCAGGTGCGATACTGGATCACGCGGGGCTGGTCGTTCTGTTTCTCCGTCTGTATATGTATGTTCCAGCCTCACGACACACCTTACGGAGCAGCTTGTGTTGCTTCGTGTCGTTGTCTCCCCTTCGTATTCTTTGTAAAATTATGTGCATTTTTGGCACGATTTCTTCGTCTGTACCATGGGCGTCCCTGTGACTTTTTTTCGGCGTAGGGCAAAGAATTCCCGAAGGGAGGAGGGAGGGAGGCAAAAACGTACAACCGATAGACCCAAGACAATAGCATGAGGACAATCGAATACTCTGACATGCAGACGGTCCTCTGATAATGTCCAAATTATTAGACGATATCCAAGTATAATTCTTGACCACCTGCGAGCGTGTGATAAGTCGGTTGTCACCAGCATCAAGGTCAACGCGGCGCAAAGAAAGGTCAAACAAGAGGCGTTAACACTTCCTCCTTTCCCCGCAAATACCGTACGCTTTTCTTTGCGACAATCAAGTAGGCGGGGCTAAAGCCGAATTTTTACTAATTTTTTAGGCTATTTCTGTTTCTATACAGTGCATAGTTTCGGTTGGGTGTGTGGTTATCAGTGGAGGACTTCATATTTCTGTCAAAAAAAAGTGAGGGTCGCTTGGCAGTTTTCAAAGTTGAATTGAAAAAATAAATTTTCCGCAATTAAAAATTGTCCAAAGCCTTCCTCAATCATCGCAAAAGTTTCCAGAAGGTAATTACCGAAAGTCCGACAATCCTCTGGCGAGTACGTAGCCATTTAGAATATTTTATCACCTTAGGTGAAACACCCATAGAGGTCTTGGATGGTACGTTTGATGACTCGTGAGGCATACCTGGATATTTTGCCTGAGTCATTGCTAGAACAATCGACAAAGCCTGTAAGGTGCAGTTGTAATGATAATTTGCAACTCATTGTATACTTTTGACAAATCACGAAATAATTGTACTTTCGACAAGAACAACAATAGAAAAATGAAGAAACACGCTACCTCTCACTTACTTCTGTAAATTTATCTTACCGCATTTATTGAAAGCATCGACAAGTATTTCAGTTTCTGGTGCTCCAATGTCAATTTCTTTTTTGCCTCAAGGTAATCAAGAACGCGAGATTGACTTCCCTATCCGCGCTACAACCTCCAGCGTTCATCGGATTACTTGGACGACTCATTTTAATGAGCATGTCAATGGCTTCCATTGTTATATTTGTCGCACTGCTCAATCTAGAACTCCATACACGGTAGTGCTGTCCTGTTGGTTAGGTTAGGTTAGACGTTAGGGTACGTTTATACGCTGGGTATTAGTGCCCGTCACGGGACACACAAACTTCATGTTGTGGTTAACTGTTGCGTACTGCAGATTCATGTGTGTCCCGTTGACCCCGCGCAGGTAGCTTATGCACCTGCAGTCTTGTCATTCGTCTGTCGCTACTTTCGTGCCCGGTGCGACGCTCTGCCGTTAGAGAGGGCTTACTCAGATATCGTCAAAATGGTTTGAACATTATCAGAGCATTCGATTGTCCTCATGCTTGTCTTGTGCATACATGTCCTGTATTTATCTGTTGTACGTTCTAACCCCCCTCCCCGTGAATGAATTACTTTGCCCTACGCTGAAAAAAAGTCACACGGACGCCCATGATACAGACGGAGAGGCGAAAAGAAGCAACGTTGCGGTCACTGTCCCATATGAAAGATGAAAGTCACTGAAAAGGTTAGTCAGCTGTAGGACTCGAACCTACATCTTCTGGATTGCCGGTCCAGGGCTCTACCAATTGAGCTAAGCTAACACGCCTTCTCAGTGACTTCCAGGGTGCGTCATCAGAAGGGACAAACCAACCACTCTCTCGCACTCATCCTCCTTTCACTCTTAAATTTTTGCTCACTCATACACACATTCATACGACGGGTTCGACGCAAATTGAAGCTTTGTATGTATTTGTCCCTTCTATGTTGTTCTAGCCTCAGAACATCAGTTCTTTCATGTTCAGTTGTCCCGTACGTAATGTTCGTTTTTTTTTTTTTTCGCTCACTTGCATAGTACACAAAAAGCAAGATAAAAATGCACAAGTAAAGTTACCAAAAGTAAAGTGTGCCAAAAATGCACATTTTTTTACAAAGAATACCAAGGGGAGAAAATGACACGGAGCAACATTAGCTGCTCCGTAAAGTGGGCTTCACCTGACATCAAAATGTGACATTTCGCCATTTCTGGCGGAAACGTACGTAAGTACAGTCTGCCATACTAGTAGTTTTGTAAAGTGGGCTTCACCTAATGCACCCGTGCGCTAGGTGAAGCCGACTTGCAGAATGTGTTTGGCCGCCGATCACGGGCGCCGCCATCTTTAAGGTCACGTGTGCCTTGACGTTTGCTGCGTTTGCCGTGACCTGTCCTGCCTGTCCTTGCGTTCGCCCAGCCAGCACGCTTTGCGCTTTGCATTGAGTGCCACACCCCTGTGGTTGCAAGGCGGGACACCCAAATCGGAGACGAGCCATCTAGTAGTAAGCAGTGCCCAACGCAGTCCTTCGTAAGAGAGACGTAAGTGCCTCCTTTCTATCCATGTTTCTACCGCTTTCTAGCCAGTATTTTTTTCTCAGGAAGACCATGAATGACAGCGTGACGAGATTTCACATTTGCGCGCTGCAAGGGAATAAAGCAGAACTCCGGAAGATGCTATGCAATCCCTCTCTACTTGAAGCCAAAGACCACATTGGAAGAACACTACTCTTCTATAGTGTCATGGGAAACAACGAACAATGTTTGTCTCTTCTTCTCAAGTCCGGGGCACGAGTGGATAACGGTGACAACGATGGCCAGACACCCTTGCATCTTGCTTCACACAAGGCTAGTTCAATCACATGGTGATATTTTTTCAGAGTGTTGTGACTCAATCTACAAGACGCAGGCAAGGCTGACATTGCCTGCAGCTTTGGCGGTCTATATGTGACAGCCTCGCCATCGCGGGATGATGTGAACTCCTTGAAATCAGGGTATTCCTTGACATAGTTGCAGGCAGCTTTTGCTTCTTCTTGTCAGCACTCCAGTAGTTGCCCTTTGAAAAAGACCACTCCGTACGACCTTGCTTCGATGCTTATTTTAGTGCTTAGGACAAGAAAATCAGGAAACAGACTGGGGAAAACTGCCTTGACCCCTCAAGTGGACGAGATGACTGTGGAAGAAAACGCTAGGTCACAGAAACTATTATTATGTTTCCGTGGAGCTGATATCCTAGGTCAGAAGACACACAAAAGGACCAGGGCCAGGACACAAAAGGAGGCCAAGAACAATAACCTGGTTATCAGGGAAAAAGTCAGCCAAGAGGAGTTTTTCGGATTAATACGAATTGCTTAAAATTTTACCAGAGTACATTTTTCGGATTTTCGGGGTAAATCCGAGAACCCGGAACCCTAGTCATGAGCTAAACTGAATGTATGTTCCCTGCCACTTTGTTTCCTTCAAGGCAGAGCCACCACAAGGCGAGTTTGTGCCTGGAGCAGGGTAAACGGGAAGCACCCCATCTCTCACTGCCGTAAAAAGCTCTTTTAACAAAAGGGAAAAAAAAAACACTCATTCGTATGCCGGGATCCAATGAGTGTTGTACAAACAACCTGCCATTCTCTGTGAGGCTTCCCTCTGGCATCTAACAACTTTATTTTTGAGATCATGAATGGAGTGATTCAGTGCCCCATTGCTGGTGGTGATGTGAGGAATGAAATAATAAGCCCCTTCACAATAAGTCCTACACAATTAATAAATGAATTAATTTTAGCTAGTTAGTTTTCCAGTAGTTAAACTGTCCTACAGAATGCCTGCGAAGAGGGCGCTACTCTGGCAGGTTTTTATTTTTAAAAAATCTGTACTTGATAGACACGACACCTTGTATGTTGCAACCACAGCTGTAGTTTACAAATCTGTTGGGAAAAGGGTGATGCAAGGGAAACAGAACATGGTTTGTTTTGTTATTGCTGTCTTAGCTCACTGCTGAAGTAGACATAAGAGGACGCAAGAAATTGAACCTGTACCGGGTGTTTCAGTTAAATCCCCGGGCTAAATAATTCACGAACCGGTGCACCAATCGAATAACTCTCTTTTTTACAAGTATCTGTCCAATACCGCCTACAAGATGTGCACCGCGTGAATGAGCGGGAGGTGCTCATTATTTAAATAAAAACTCGAATGAGTTTCGTGAAAAAAGCTAACTTCTAAAGCAGGGTGCCGTCAGCATTAAAATGGGTACTACTCCTTTTGGGACCTTCAGTGGACACCTTTTAGAGAAAAATCTGCCACCGAAGCGGGTCATTTGTTGCAGTAATTAATTGGTTTCGGTTTACGTATTTTTGTCGCGGCGAAGTGCAAAAGGACGTAATTCATTGGTGGATAAGGGAGTGGAAGAGCGTCCTTTTGCGCTTCACTGCGACCAGCTGCGACAAAGATATGTAAACTGAAACCAATTTATTACTGCAACAAGTGACCGGCTTCGGTTGCAGATTTTTCTCAAAAAGGTATCTACTGAAGTTCCAGAAGGGGTAGTACCCGTTTTAATGCTGACGGCGCCCTGCTTTAGAAGTTAGCTTTTTTCACGAAACTCATTTGAATTTTTATTTAAATAATGAGCGCCTCCCGCTCATTCACGCGGTGCGCATCTTGTAGGCGGTATTGGACAGATACTTGTAAAAAAGAAAGTTATTCGATTGGTGCACCGGTTCGCGAATTATTTAGCCCGGGGATTTAACTGAAACACCCGGTACATGGCAATAAGGGAATAAGTCGACTTATCCCGTTTTTACTATTTTGCTGAAATGACATCTACATACCAGTATATACCTGCTAACGAAAATTTAGAACCGTATAGCAATTTATTGGCCTGCTACAGGAGGATAAGAAACAGGAACTGCATGTGTGTCATGAGATGGACAATCAGTTTAGACCCATTTTCTCGGTTTGAGGTTTTTCTACTTATTCTTTATTGCACACAGAGGTTCAATTGCTGACAATCTGCTTCAGAATTAAATAATATGACATAAAAATGGATGTTTTTTTATGTTTTGTCTAAAATTGCTGCATGTGATGAAAAATGGTATTTGCAGGGTTTAAAAGGATGTATGAAGTTTTTACTGGCTGCAGGAGCTGTGTGGCACCAGAAGGACATAAGAGGTGTGACAGCCCTGCATCTGGCTGCTCATAATCCAAATTCTAAGGCTCTCGCTCTCATATTGGACTTTGTACCTCCAGGGCAGTTGGATTTGCAGGATGCCTGCAAGGTAATGTCACCTACAGAAACTTGGCAGAGAAAGTGATCGGGAAAAATATACACAAAAAAACTTGATTTTGTGCATTTGTGGTGAATACATAGCATATGACTGAAATGTCTCTTGTACAAATGTGCACATCATGAAAGTCCTATATTCCGCTACATTTTTAAAAAATGAGCCACCAAAGAGCTGAAAACAATATGTGTTTGATCGTGTAAGAAAAACATTCCTAAATTGAAGTTTTCCTCGAAGGCAAATGGGATGTGTGCTATATTTTGTGCTTTATGCATGAAACAAGTGCAAGCATTCGACTTAATCCTGTAACAAACAGTTTAAAGAACATGTATCGGGCAATAAATGATGGGGTGCAATATTTGTGCACACTACGTTATGATATTTTGCTTGAATACATTACTTTATGGGAATTGTTGTGCATGAATTTGCCAGAGAGGCTTTGATGCAATAAATACACCCAATAATGGTGCTTTAGTCACGATGACACACAGTTGGGGAATGCAGTTTTCTGGCTTTAAAAAATACAACTCCTGTGTCCCTTATCGAAAATTGTGCACATGGAATAAGTACTGTGAAAAGGATAAAATGAAACCCCCCTCAATGATAATTGAAGGCAGTGGCCATGTTCTCAAGGGATCAATGATCATTCAAGACTGCCCTGGGTATTCACCCTTTCACTGTTCACAAACAAAAGGCAGAACCGGAAGTTGTGACAGCATCAGCGGCTACATGCCCGTATGAGTGAAAATGCAAATGTGTGACACGGCGTGGCAAAACTAGGTATCTGCTGACGCTGTGACAACTTCCAGTTGTGTCTTCTCTCTGTGAACATTGAGAGGATACAATGGTGACATGGGAATACCGTATAGTTTTTCTATGGATCATGTTTTGGTTGTGTTGCAAAAAATGCTTCTTTCAATTATATTTGTAGCAGACATTTTTTCTACATTATGCATATTGCACTTATATTTGTACTTGCTGTTACTGCTCTCCCGTCTCTAATAATAATAATAATAATAATAAGCCTGAGGGTATCATAAATAAAAATATACGAATATTGAACTGTTTGCAGTAAAACATGAGTATTGGGAATTTCAGTTGAATTAGTACGACTTTAGAAATTTTCTAAATTGCATATATCGATATAATGGTGTTGGTACACCTTTTCAGAGGACAGCATTGCATTTTAGTGCCTCTTTCTGCATCCCTGAAAATGTGCGAATGCTACTAAAGCAGGTCAGTGGTCCTCATTATTACCTCTTGTCCTTGACTATAATTGTCCCACACAAAACTGTAGGAAATCAGATCTCCACTTGTGAAGTGTGTGGGCATACCTGGGATGAGCAGCATCTCTAGGACCACATTACCAGCTTAGAATACAATTTCACTGCAGTGGAATAAAGTATAAATTAATAATGATGGACAGAATATACCCATCTCCATCTGTCCATGTCTATATGCCACTTATAGCTACACGTGCTTTGCGGCACTAACACACAATTATCGCTTAACCTTCCTAGCTCCGGAGGCTTGCAAATATAATTTCTAGATCACTGGGGCGTCAAGTTGATTTTAAACCATTTTTTTGTGTACCGCAAGGTGGACAATTTGTCACAACTTATAAGAATATTATTGTGATACAAAAATCCTGTCAATCTCTTCATAATTATCACTATTTCTGTCGTCAATAAGTTTTTTAAACAATGTTGTTTTTGCAGGATGCCAATGCATTAATTCAGGATGAGAATGGCCAGACGCCACTGCACATGTGCGCTTCCAGAATGATATAGGAGCACTGGAATGTGCCAGGGTCCTTCTGGTATGTCGCTGAAACTTACTGCATGGTACTTTTTCAGCTGTGTTTGATGTGGATTGATATTGCGGTACCACATGTTGTGTTAATATAGTCCCTCTATTGTCAAATACAATTTTGTGTTCTCATTTTTGTTGTGTATAGGTAGTAATCTAAGTTTTGAGCTGTCTCTTTTGGCAAAAATTGTTCTTTTTCTTCTTGGCAAAGGTGAAAGAAAATGGTAGGTTATGTTGCACACTTGCTTGTGAATGTTGTCACATGAACAAATCTTTGGCAATTTTAAATTGGATGGTGACTGTGTTCTCAGGAAAGATGTCCAAGCCTCATCAACTGGCAGGATTATGAAGGCCAGACAGCACTTCACTTGGCAGTTGCTCAGGGGTTAGAGGGACATGGTGGATTTTCTGGTGAGCTTATTTCAAATTACAGGGACATTCTGAG